>NC_088352.1:12500-160000 GCF_036884655.1 Musa acuminata AAA Group
AAGCATCTGAACACATATTTTAACTTAACTACAGGTTTTGTAAACTAATTTTTGCAATTTTGGGTTTCATATTAAGTGTGTTTTTGCACATATGGCTAACCTACTTATACAGTATCATTGTCATATGAGTAAATTAAGGTATTTTACATTTGTTAGAGTGTTTTTAGACTGTTCTGGGTGACTTGATAAAGTGTGATTGGTCATTAAACACTAGAAGCAAGGCATTTAGTTCGATTGAACCAAATGAGAATCCGGACAGCTTAAAAACCCGCCCCTTACCCAACCGCACAATGGACACCGCGGGCACCCCTGCCCTAAACCCAGCGACTCTTTCTCCCGAGCGACGACTACGGCATTTCCTCGGCGATCGGCTGTCTTCCTCCCCATCGGCGAACAGCGGAAGCAACGGCGGTGTCTTCCTCCGCTGAGTTCCTGTCGCTGCGGCGTTTTCCTCGGTGAACGGCGGCTGCCGCGTCTTCCTCTCCATCGGCGAAACAGCGTCTCCGCCCCCCCGGTATCTCTCTCTTTCTTTTCTTCCTCCTTCGCCGTTGCAGCCCCCCCTTCCCCGATCCCTCCTCTCTCCCCCTCCCTCTTCCACTGTCGCAGCTCCGCTCCTTCCGCCGACACCTTCCTCCCCCTCCCTTCTCCTCCCTCTTTACCCTTTACCCCTCTCTCGCTGCTCCTCCCTTCCCCGACACCATCCTCCCCTTCCCTCCTTCTTCCCCCTTCTCCACGTTTCCTCCCCCTTCTCCGACACCATCCTCCCCTCCGGGACCACAGCTCTTCCTCCCTCTTCCATCCCTTCCTGGAAGCGCCCCCCCAAACCCAACACACCCCGCAACAGCCGCCCCCATCCCCCGCCCACCACGCGCCTTCCCCCCCCCCCCCCCCCCCCGGGGTCATCCCCTTCCTCCCCCCATCCCCGATAGAGTTGGTTATTGATGTGGAAAATCTCGATATTGTGGGTTATTTTATGCGATCTTGGCAATTGGTGTTTTTAATCTTGAGAGTAGGTTATTTTTTATATTCTCTAATTCCAGGTGGAATGTTAGTTAATGGGTTTGCTGATCATCTTTTTGGCACCATCAATTTTAACTTCTCTCATGTTTGTATTTTTTTATAAAATATGTCTGATTTCTTTTCTTTTTATTGCTCGTGTTTTCTGGAGGAAAGGAAAGTTATAGGGCTATTGGATAATCTTCTCTTTTGGTGAATAAATAATTTAGTGTAGTATTGCTTATTGATAATTTGGTCAATAAATAATAAGTTGGAAGTCCCTGTGGTAGGTCATAGTTCTTTTTAACAGACCCTAAACCATAAACCCTAAACTAAACCCTAAACCCTAAACGGGTGTGTGCGTGGATAACGCGCTCGTTTGGGCCAATGCAGGGGTCGGGTCAGGCATCGGTCTTATTCAATTTTTATCATTTATCTCATTGTTTGATTATTTATTATTGCCAATGTTGTCTATGTCAATTATTTTAAATCTCAATTATTTTTTTATTTTAGTAATATTTATTTGGGCCCAAGCTGGGCTTCCTCGGACACTGGTGTGATTCAATTACAATTGGGTTAACCTGAGTCGAGTTATTTTGTATCTCTAGTTTGAACCAAATAAGATTCGGGATACCGCAATACCTCGCCCCTTACCGACCTCACAACAAAGTGCCCAGGCGTACCCGTGACCTAAACACAGCGACTCTCTCCCCAGCGGCGACTCTCTTTCTCCCCAACGGCGACTGTGGCGTTTCCTCGGCGAGTGGTTGTCTTCCCCTCCATCGGCAAACAGCGTAAGCAATGGCGGTGTCTTCCTCCGGGAAGTTCTTGGCTGCGGCGTTTTCCTGGTAGATTTTGTTTTGTGTGTGGATTAGTAGACAATATTCAATAGTAGCCAAATCGAATTCCTAGGTTCTTTCGATGATTCCTTTCACCCTCCGAAGATTCTATCTCCTATCCCGGATCCTCTCTCCACCACCTCATCTTCAATCTAGGTTATTTTGGATCCTCCAAGTAGCTCTTGGCGTTGCGACATTTTCCTTGGTGAATGGCATTTTCCTTAGTGAAACGACAACGACGACATCCCTTCCCCGATCCTCCTCCCTACTACCTCTTCCACCTTTTGTCGCAGCTCCTCTCCTGGTTTAGGGTATGATCAAGATGTATGCTGATAAGGTCATCACCAGAAGGAAGAGGCCCATCAAGCAGCACCTCAACGATGGCTCGATAAGGGTCATGTTGGACCATGTTGTCGAACGCCAAAAGGCTCGGCAGGGGACCCTATCGGACCTTTCTTGTTATCGCCAAGAAGTGGAAGACCAAAATCAGATTCTTTTTATGGAAGAAACTTCTCTTGATCGCCCTAGATTTTACCCTTAACCACTCTTGTATATAAGATTTTGGGTGTTTTTAATCTTTATATCTAGGCTTAGGGTTTTTTGTTTGGTTTTTTGTTCTGATTTTGATTTTGACTTGTTTTTGTAGGCATCAAGTGCCTGGCAAATCAGGTGTGGGTGATGATTTAGGTGTACACTATGTCTTGCGGTAAGCATCACGTCTTGAACTTGAGTGATTTTAGTTGTTCTTTGTTTTCTTCTCTTTAACAACTATATTGTATGGCTTTCTATTTCATGAGAAATTGGGTAACAACAATTTAATGGGACTTTTCAGAGTATGATGTAAATGGATCTTCAAATTTTCCTCACTGTTACATATGATAGTATTAATTACTCATTTGGTTGCATACACTTGTTCACAAACATTGGTTTAGCAACAGTTCATCCTATAACCTGACTAGCATTAATTGTGAGGTCATTTTATGTTCCACTCATCGTCAGATAGTGGTGTAATGCTGGAATACTACCTGAAGGGTGCTAAATTCTAACAAAAGGATGTACTTATATATGATGTCTTAAATGCGAAGAAAATATGTGTTTGTCAATTTGTTGTTATATCATTCTATTTTCTAATTATCTAAGCACATTTATAGGTGGTGATGTTACAACTTCTACAAGGTCTTGTTCTTTCATGTTTTCCGTTTCCTTATTTGCTGGTAGTAATTTTTTTGTTATTAGAAGGTTTTGTACCATTTGTCAGAATTATTTACAAACTTATTCAATTAGTGCTACTTAAAGTTATCCTTATCTTAAATTGTAATACTTGTTTATTTTGTGAAAAAGAAGCAACACTATGCACATAACAATAGCAATAAAACTAATTGGACTGTATAGTCTCATGATTGTGTCTTTATCTCTTGAAATATTGCATAGTTCTCCATTTTCCTTTTGCTTATTCTATTTATGGATGCTCATGCCAACCCTAAATCTGTATTTGGGTCTCACTACTATGGCCTTGTGCTTCATGTGGCTTTAGAAAATGGTCGAGTGTTGTGTTCTTTTCAATTCATTCTCTCTCTCTCTAAAATTGATGGAAGAATTAGATTGTGATGAAGTTGGGAATTAAGGTTTCACACCAGCCTCTTGCAAATTGCAAATGTGAGTTAGATTGACATGCAATGCTTGTTAACTATTTAGACAAAGAAGACTTGTAAGTGTGGTTGGTACAAGACAATCAAGGTTGTTTAGCTTTGACATGAAGGAGCTTTTGAGGGTCGACTAATCGATGATTTTTACATTCCTAAACTCACAAAATTAGATAAGTCTTTATTATCTTAAAAAACGTTGAAGTTGCAATCTTCTATGTGCATCAACATGCATTTGATGTAGATCATTATCTGCACATGTTAATTTATACCCATGGATATATATATCATATGCTTTATTTGACATGTAAAACCAAACAACAAGAAAAGTGATTAAACTCATAAGGTACTCTATGACATTTTTTAATTAAAAAATAAGGAGGTGGTACTTTCCCTAACTTTGTAGAAGAATAAGTAGTTTTGCTAATTTTTTTATCTAGTGAGGATTAATATTGTCGATGGTGCTAGGCGCTAAAACACCAAAGTGCTAAAATGCCCATGGCACTAGGTGCATACTTAAGTGAAATTAGACACTCCTAAATATTAAATTTAAAAGACATGATAAATTTAATCATTTCCAAAACACTAGGAAGTGGTTGTGAGTTGCTATCAGTTGGGATGGGAAGAGGGAGGAGGTATGAGAGAGAGTTGTCAGTTGGGACGGGTGGTTGTCGGCTTATCGACTGGGAGGGGAAAAGGGGAAGAAGGACAAGGCATGAGAGAGGGTTTTCCTTGATGGTGCTCTTAGCCTCTCTCAACATATAGAGGAGCTCAAGGAGAGTCACCTAAAGCTTGTTCATGTGGGTTATCCTCTAGGACCATTCCTAGACCCGTGAGTTTCTTTATCCACTCAATCATCTTAAGGATATGGTTCTGAACCAGTGTCCTCTAAGTCATCCTAGCGCAGAAGAGACTTGCATATCTATATTGTTGAGGCCTTTCTTGCTCCCCAAACAATTTATGAAAATATAAGAGAATGGATCTGGTATTCACCTTTTTATATTGTCTCTGTAACTCAGGAGTTATGAAGCTATATGTAACAATGAGCAAGTGTGAAATCGTCTAAGACATGAGCCCCACGCCTGTCCTAAGCTTTTTACGCCCCCACTGTAGATTGATGATATCGCTGTGACTTTGTTCCTCCTTGCGTTCTTCGTCCTCTTCGGTTGCTGCCAGTGATTGCAAAAGGCGCTCGGGCGCTCGTCTAGGCGCTCGGGCGAGGCGAGGCGAGGCCCGAGCGCCTCGCTAATGTCCCAGGCGGCGCGCTACAAACAGGCGCTCGCCCGAGCCCAGGCGCTGGGCGCTTTGGGCGAGCGCCTGGGTAAACCAAGGCGACCGAACCAGAATTTTAGGTCTGGTTCGACCCTGGTTCGGTTGTTAGTTGGTTCAATCGAACCAACAAAACCGATATAACCCCAACCCTAACCCAACACTAACCTTCTGCCGCTGCCATTCTCGTTCCCGATCCCGATCGCGATCTAGTCGCTCGCTGCCGCTGCTCGTCGCTGTCGCTGCTCGCGCCTCCCGCGAGCCTTCCCGCTACTCGCGCCTCCCTCGAGCCCTCCTGCTGCTCGCGCCTCCCGCGAGCCCTCTCGCCTCCTGCGAGCCCTCCCGCGCGCCTTCCCGCTGCTCGCGCCTTCCACTCCCTTTCCCGCTGCCGCTGCCGCCGCCGTCGCTCGCCGCTGCTGCTGTTGCCGCCGCTCGCCGTTGCTGCTGTTGCCGCTGCTGCCGCCGCCGCTCGCCGCTGCTTCCTCGTTTCTCCTTCAGGCTCAGTATACTCTTAATATTAAGTTTATTTGAATTTTGAAATGATTAATTTTCTGTTAATAGATTAATAATATATTATTTTGATTTTAATGTTGTTAATTTTTATTTATTTAAAATTATTAATTATATTATATATTTTTAAATTTTAGCGCCTCGCTTCGCTCGGGGGACCGCCTAGCGCCTCGGGCGTTTGTGGACCTTGGCACCTAGCGCTTTTTAAATCACTGGTTGCTGCTGCTCGGCGTGTTGCTTGTTTGAGATCGTTGTAAGCTCTATGCCTCTTGTTGACACCGGTTTCTAGGGTTTAAAAGGTTTACGACGTTTATATTTAAGGAAGTTACGGCTGAATATCTAGTTTTGTGGATCTCCACCTGAATTTTCTTCCAGACTATGTTCTTGTTTGAATTATTTATCATTGATTGTTATGCTTCCTGACTTAATTGTGACATAGGAGAAACTTTCGGAACAGAAATTGTGGCTTGCTTTGAAGTGGGAATATCATCCTTGAAAAATGCTTGAAAAAGAAAAGGTGTTTTTCTTGCGTTATCTGCATCAGATGTTTGGCCAATGAAAAGTCCAAATTTTGTCATGTATTCTGATTTTTTTTTGAACTATTGTTTTTGTTTTAATCCCAGATGGGACAAGCTACGTGGGAGAGATGATTAATCGGTTTGTTACATTACATTTTCGCAGATTATTTTCAATTTTGCTTTACTTTATATGTCTAGTTATAACCTTTGCTAAGCAGGCACCCTTCCTTACCGCCTCCTTTGTTATTCACTTGGTAATTTAGCAATAACAGTGTATGTTTGGAACATGTTTAAATACAAACCCTGAATGAATAGGTAATTGTCTCTTACAATCACTGTCTTGTTGAATGAAAGCGACTTGTGCCTCCATTACTGTGCAACTTTGATCTTAGTTTATTTTAGTTAAATATTTATTATATTAGGGAAGTAAATTATGATTTGGAACCTAGACCAAAAGGAGGTAAAAAGTGTTCTGTTCCTTTCTTGAAGATATTTAAGGAAGTTTCTTGATGCGAAAATAGATTATAATGAAAGGTCTATATACTGGTCATATCATAATAAGTAGAATCACCTTTTTTGTCTGATATGATAAATATATATTATTCATGCCTTCTCTCTTTCACGATTCTCAAGTTATTTTTACTTTACTAAAGACTGAAATCATTATGTGTCCTAAGTCTAAAATAATATTTTCTTTACAATGTATATGTGGCAGCTGTAACATAAATAGTACCAGTGACAAAAGCAGCTCGATCAAAATGTACTTGTTTGCATAATAAATGTCATGTACTTGGAGATTCATTTTTGTTTTTCCCCCTTCACTGGATTGTTGCTGTGAGAGATTTTTCTTTATTGTCCATCTCAGTCCGCTAGAAAAATACTTTCGAGAATAAATATAGTCTCCTATGCAAGTACCCCATTATCTATAATGTCGAAACTTTTCATTAGAAAAAGGGCATATCTCCTTGGAAGTTTCATCATGCAAAGCTATCTGCACAGAGGATGTGAAATTGCATCTGGTTATTCGTATTTGATTACCTTTCTTTATTTTAAAAATGTTTTACTTTTCCTTTCCGGAAATTTTATACTTAAATGAGAAAATCAAATCGTTGAATATCAATACTTGTTGCTATTCTAACCGAAAATGTAGTCTTTGCAGTACTAAGTGACATGCATTCTCTGCTCACCAAATAGGGAAAAGAAATCATTGGGATCTTGCTTATCAGGATATGTTGATATTCTAAATTGTACATTAGTTATTGTGATACATGTTTTACTATTTCCATGTTTTAATGTTTCCCAAGTTTTGATCAGTTGTCATCCATTGGTGTCATGGTAAGGTTGCTAGTTTGCTACGAGTCATGGAAACCACCTCTTTGCTTGTGCATTCATTGACGCTCTCTAGACTTCCATTGGCGAGAACTTGTGCATTGGACCATTCTTTTTTGTTATCCATTGCTGTAAAGTTGAAGCAGAACATGTGTTCTCCATCGATGTGTATTATGTTTTTATGCTAAAACAGAGTGCCACCAACCTATATGAGCCTTCTTTCGAACTTATTTTTACTGTGTTTTCTTCTAGTATGATTGAATTGAGACCTGTTTGTCTGTACCCAACCTTGGCATGTCTTTTTCTGATGTCCCATTTCTTTTTTGTGCTTATTTAGCATAAGTTGGATCTGCTATGTTCTCCTTTGAGAATCAATGGACATATTGGGAATCTTCCATTTGACTGGTTTAAACTTGTGAAAAGTGTACATATTGAAGTTATTATTTACACATCTGAAAAGTGTACTATCGTATTCTATCACCACTTTATCTTGTCTTTATATTCTTTTAGAGATTGCTAGCACTATGATGCATGGATCTTATTAAGTGATCCTTTTTAGGGAACATATGCGTGGCTGTTATGAATTGTTACATTTAGTTTAAACTCATTTGGACATGTTACTAAAGTTTCTCAATTTTGGTATGTTCAGCTCATACTAAGGTAGTTACATTTTAACCCAGCAGCCACTGATTGGTCATCATTTGGGAATTTATTTTTTTTTTATTTTTTTTTCTTGGAAAGTTTTAATCTTGTCTTGTTATATTTAAATAACTTTCTGTGTGTTATATTGGAGTGTTTCTTTTTGGGTATAATTTGTGCTGGATGCATGATTATACTGAAAATTAAATGTGGCAACCTTTGCAGGTTATAAAAGATTTCTCAGGATGTCTTGGTGTACTATTGAGTCTGATCCTGGTAAGTCAGTGATATGAAGTGAATTTTTGCTGCTAAAATTATTTTTCATGACATCTTTCTCATGCATATGTCTTTGTCATTAATGGATTCTTTTTTCTTTTGTACAAAGATCAGTCAGTGATTTCTTTTTTCTGGATTTCTAAACTTGTTGAAGCATTGTGTACTAGATCATATACTTATATGTGACATTTCATCGTATAACTTTTTGAATTGAACTATTTTTTCCTTGAATGGGATATTATTTTGATCCAGGAGATGAGACAAATCTTGTGATTTTTTTATGAGACCTGATCTTTTTTCATTCAAAATAGCAGCCAACAGGCTTCTACTTGTACTATTTTCCATCTACCCTGTCGACATTCAGAAATAGCTAACCTAAAAATCAAGGTTGACTTCCATATATAATATTCAACATATGGAGACATAGTTACATGATGCTGGCTCCTTTAAGCTTCAAAATTGGAAAACTAAAATCTAGTTTACTTGTTGGTTCATTGAAAATGTAGTCAATTGTGCATAAATCACAAGAGATACATGTGCCTTGGTAAGTTCAGGGAATGACATAGGTTAAAGAGAAACAGATTATACTCAAGGCTTCTCCTATTGACTCCCACTATAAGATTGTAAAGTTAATTAAAAAACAATGCAACACAAGAATTGGAAATATGAATGTAGAGAATTGTCTAAGTTCATTATGTATAATTAAAACCTTCCTCTCCACATACGAATCTGGATAACTGAGCAAGCATTAGAGAAGGGAGGGGACGACAGAACAGGAGAGAGAGGAAGCGAGGAGATCACATGAGAGGGAGGAGAGGAGAGGAGAGGAGAAGAGATGATAAAACAGGAGAGGCGAAGAGAGAAGAGCACAGGAGTGGGGAGGAGAGGAGTGAACAGGAAGAGACGAAAGAGGGGAGGAGACGGTAGTAGAAGGGACGAAAGAGAGAAGAGAACAGTACCGGGGAGAGGAGGCGACTTAGCCTTCGAAAACAGCAGCGGGAGGCCGCGGCTTGCGGCAACGACAGACAGGAGGTGATTCGGCCGGCGATGATGGCAACGGCAACATAAACATATACATATACATATACATATACATATACATATACATATACATATACATATACATATACATATACATATACATATACATATATATATATATATATATATATATATATATATATATATATATAGACATCGAGTCGACTCTGTAAACTCAACCGATTGTACCGAGTCGACTCACGAGTCAACCCGAGTCCATTAGATTTACGTTTTCGAGATCGAGTCAACTCGCTTGGTCTGGATCGCATGATTCTGCGGTCCGGATATCTTTCGATTTGATTCGGGTAACTGTGCGTGTAGGCACACGGGAAGGAGCATCACCCGGTGATAACATACAATCACCATCATCCCTGTGTTGTTGTTGCTTGCCCTCAACGAAGCAGGTCTACAATATCTTGTTCCTCTCCGGTATGGATGCCATGGATACGTGTTGTGGTCAGTTATTACCGACCGATATTCTCGCTGCCGATGATCCCTTTATCACCGGGTGATGCTCCTTCCCGTGTGCCTACATGCACAGTTACCCCAATCAAATCGAAAGATATCGGATACCCTTCCTGATTTGGACACCATGTAACACTGAAGGCTCTAGTTAAGTTGGACATCGGTATGCTTGTAACAATGTTCTCAGATTACCCCTTAGCTATCTGCAAGTTCTGTCCTGTTAATCTAATTGTACATGCTAAATGTAAACTTAGATACATAACCTTGACATTGCTCTTAAATCTTCATGGTGTACTCCATTATAAGAATAATAAGAGGCTTAATGAAGAAATTTTTAGGAGAAACTAAAAAGTTTCCATTATAATGGCACGGATCATTATTATCCATCATAATTTATATATGAGAAGCTAAATGATTCGACTGTACATCATACTCGATGCAAATATTTGCTCTGGAAAAGTATGATAATTACAGTTTAAAATCATGATCCAATTCATATCCTCTTAAAGACAAAAATATGATCAATCATAAGATACGATCAAAACCAGAAATTTTCATGTGTTTCCTACCTCAACTTGCTATATCCCTAAGGAATTAGTCAAAATAATTCGCAACTCCTACTTACCGGTGGCTCCACTAGAATGAGACAAGTTGTAAAGAGCGTCCATGCTGGAAAGCTTTGTTGATGCTTGATATAGCATTTAGAAGCTAATAAGAACCCAAACTTATATAGAGAATAATCAAATAACTTACATCTCAGACATTGAAAGGCAACTTGCTTGTTCCTTTGACTCTACAATATTGGATCGCACGTCAATATCACCAATTTGCACACATTCTCCATCTCCATAGGTCTTTAAAAGGATTGATTGTTCAGCCTGAAATGGTTGTTGAACTGCATTTATTTCAGAGTGAGTAGCCCCTGTTTGGTTGCAGCCAGAGCATAGGGATGAGGCACAGAATGATTCCTCGACTCCAAGTTCTTTGTCATCATGTTGTGAATTAGCTTTTGGCCTAAAGCTATCAACAGGTCCTAATGACATGAAAATTTACACTTAAAGAGCAGGGTGTCAAAATAAATTAATCTTAATATTTAAAAGTTAATCCAAGTTATAACATAATCAGGATTACCAGTCGTCTTCAAGCGACCATTAGGAAAATCCAAGCTAAAGCACATATCTGCATCCTGTAGCAATAAGGTTTTACTAATAGCATTTATCCACCATGCAAGTGACAACTTAACAAAAGGTTCACCTTTACCTGATCTATGTTTCCTTGATTTTGTTGGAAATTCTCTACATATTTACCTTCAGATTCTACGGGTTCTGCAAGTGTGGACTTCAGTTGCCCAACAGATTCTTGCACGGAATGGTGGTCACAGGCCACACTATAGGAATTGGAAACACAAGGTTGGAGATAGGGGTGCTCCATCTCAAGGTTTGAATCAGCATCCGGAGCCACAGGCTCGAGAGGAGGAGCATACAGGGTTGCATCAGAAGTTTGGGGGGCTGCGGAGGTATCCTTAACAGGTTTTGCACGAGCTTTAGGTAGGAATTTGCCCAATTTTCGGTCTGCTAGGATCCACAGTAGCACTTCAGCATTGAAGATAACAAGAAAATTTTGAGCAAATAAAAAAGTTTGTTCATAGCAATAACCTGGGGAAGAAGCTGGGTGATGAAAAATGTCATCGGAAGGATCTAATTCATCAAACATAGCTTCTGCATGAAGGTAGTCCCAAATCATACCATAAGGAATTCTTATAATATCATAAACTCTTGAACTGATTGGGATAAAACTTATATTCCACACAACAAATTATCAATCATAAAGCCACAACCAAATGTAAGATAAGTATATGCCAAGCCCTAACCCATTAAACAAAGATTGAGAAACCAAGAATTTTGCTATACTCATACAAAAATAAATGAATACTTTTTCTTCCGCGGGTGCAGGGGGTGAATAAATAGAAAGAAGAGCGAAAAAAGAGACAAATAAAAAAAACCTAAATTGGAGGTAAAACAGGACCATTGATTATATCTGGAAATAGATAAATAATTTTATGCTATTGCCAATCAGCTCATGAGTAGTATATATTATATGTATACTTCCATATTCCCTTATAGTATGCCTCTCTAATTCATTTATATTAATAAATGTTTCAAATACCGGTAGTATCAACTGTGAACACATAGCAGCCAATATTTTACTAGTTCGTTCAAGCATTTTGTGAGACCTGATACCAGTCAGAATTTTTAATATTTTTGTGATACCACCAATACATGTTGATTAATATATGTTCAGTAGACTAAAATCATCTCATTCCATCAAAATCCAAAGCTGGTAGTGAGTTGAGATTTTAAACCTTGATATTAACATCTTCCAATCTTAATTGTGCATAAATCACAAGAGATACATGTGCCTTGGTAAGTTCAGGGAATGACATAGGTTAAAGAGAAACAGATTATGCTCAAGGCTTCTCCTATTGACTCCCACTATAAGATTGTAAAGTTAATTAAAAAACAATGCAACACAAGAATTGGAAATATGAATGTAGAGAATTGTCTAAGTTCATTATGTATAATTAAAACCTTCCTCTCCACATACGAATCTGGATAACTGAGCAAGCATTAGAGAAGGGAGGGGACGACAGAACAGGAGAGAGAGGAAGCGAGGAGATCACATGAGAGGGAGGAGAGGAGAGGAGAGGAGAAGAGAAGGGAAGAGAGGATAAAACAGGAGAGGCGAAGAGAGAAGAGCACAGGAGTGGGGAGGAGAGGAGTGAACAGGAAGAGACGAAAGAGAGGAGGAGACGGTAGCAGAAGGGACGAAAGAGAGAAGAGAACAGTACCGGCGAGAGGAGGCGACTTAGCGTTCGAAAACAGCAGCGGGAGGCCGCGGCTTGCGGCAATGGCAGACAGGAGGTGATTCGGCCGGCGATGATGGCAGCGTCAGCATAAACAAAACCTAGGGCTCACTCGTCGATCGTCCCTCGTCCCCCCGACTACTCGTACACGCCGCAACCGCTTCCCTGGCTCCTATATATATATATATATATATATATATATATATATATATATATATATATATATATATATATATATATATATATATATGTATATATGTATGTATGTATGTATGTATGTATATTATATATTATATATTATAGAGAGAGAGAGAGTGAGAGAGAGAGAGAGAGACATCGAGTCGACTCTGTAAACTCAAGGTCGCCTCGGACAATCAATCGATTGTACCGAGTCGACTCACGAGTCAACCCGAGTCCATTAGATTTACGTTTTCGAGATCGAGTCAACTCGCTTGGTCTGGATCGTATGATTCTGCGGTCCGGATATCTTTCGATTTGATTCGTGTAACTGTGCGTGTAGGCACACGGGAAGGAGCATCACCCGGTGATAACATACAATCACCATCATCCCTGTGTTGTTGTTGCTTGCTCTCAACGAAGCAAGTCTACAATATCTTGTTCCTCTCCGGTATGGATGCCATGGATACGTGTTGTGGTCGGTTATTACCGACCGATATTCTCGCTGCCGATGATCCCTTTATCACCGGGTGATGCTCCTTCCCGTGTGCCTACACGCACAGTTACCCCAATCAAATCGAAAGATATCCGGACCGCTGAATCATGCGATCCAGACCTAGCGTGTTGACTCAATCTCGAAAACGTAAATCTAATGGACTCGGGTTGACTCGTGAGTCGACTCGGTACAATCGGTTGATCGTCCGAGTCGACCTCGAGTTTACAGAGTCGACTCTATGTCTCTCTCTCTCTATCTCTCTCTTTATATTATATATATATATATATATAGGAGCCAGGGAAGCTGTTGTGGCGTGTACGAGTAGCCGGGGGGACGAGGGACGATCGACGAGGGAGCCCTAGGTTTTATTTATGCTACCGCTGCCAACATCGCCGGCCGAATCACCTCCTGTATGCCGCTGCCGCAAGCCGCGGTCTCCCGTTGCTGTTTTCGAAGGCTAAGTCGCCTCCTCTCGCCGGTACTGTTCTCTTCTCTCTTTCGTCCCTTCTGCTACCGTCTCCTCCCCTCTTTCGTCTCTTCCTGTTCACTCCTCTCCTCCCCACTCCTGTGCTCTTCTCTTTTCGCCTCTCCTGTTTTATCCTCTCTTCCCTTCTCTTCTCCTCTCCTCTCTCCTCCCTCTCATGTGATCTCCTCGCTTCCTCTCTCTCCTGTTTTGTCGTCCCCTCCCTTCTCTAATGCTTGCTCAGTTATCCAGATTCGTATGTGGAGAGGAAGGTTTTAATTATACATAATGAACTTAGACAATTCTCTGCATTCAAATTTCCAATTCTTGTGTTGCATTGTTTTTTAATTAATTTTACAATCTTATAGTGGGAGTTAATAGGAGAAGCCTTGAGCATAATCTGTTTCTCTTTAACCTATGTCATTACCTGAACTTACCAAGGCACATGTATCTCTTGTGATTTATGCACAATTAAGATTGGAAGATGTTGATATCAAGGTTTAAAATCTCAACTCGCTACCAGCTTCGGATTTTGCTGGAATGATGTGATTTTAGTATACTGAACATATATCAATTAACATGTATTGGCGGTATCACAAAAATATTAAAAATTCTGACTGGTATCAGGTCTCACGAGATGCTTGATCGAACTAGTAAAATA
Source organism: Musa acuminata AAA Group (assembly GCF_036884655.1). NCBI lineage: Eukaryota > Viridiplantae > Streptophyta > Magnoliopsida > Zingiberales > Musaceae > Musa > Musa acuminata. The sequence goes on from NC_088352.1 coordinate 26,686, forward strand.
TTGGCTGCTATGTGTTGACAGTTGATACTACCGGTATTTGAAGCATTTATTAATATAAATGAATTAGAGAGGCATACTATAAGGGAATATGGAAGTATACATATCATATATACTACTCATGAGCTGATTGGTAACATAAACTTATTTATCTATTTCCAGATATAATCAATGGTCCTGTTTTACCTCCAATTTAGGTTTCTTTATTTGTCTCTTTTTTCGCTCTTCTTTCTATTTATTCACCCCCTGCACCCGCGGAAGAAAAAGTATTCATTTATTTTTGTATGAGTACAACAATATTCTTGGTTTCTCAATCTTTGTTTAATGGGTTAGGGCTTCGCATATACTCATCTTACATTTGGTTGTGGCTTTATGATTGATAATTCGTTGTGTGGAATATAAGTTTTATCTCAATCAGTTCAAGAGTTTATGATATTATAAGAATTCCTTATGGTATGATTTGGGACTACCTTCATGCAGAAGCTATGTTTGATGAATTAGATCCTTCCGATGACATTTTTCATCACCTTGCTATGTCCAAACTTTTTTATTTGCTCAAAATTTTCTTGTTATTTTCAATGCTGAAGTGCTACTGTGGATCCTAGCAGACCGAAAATTGGGCAAATTCCTACCTAAAGCTCGTGCAAAACCTGTTAAGGTTACCTCCGCAGCCCCCAAAACTTCTGATGCTACCCTGTATGCTCCTCCTCTCGAGCCTGTGGCTCCGGATGCTGATTCAAACCTTGAGATGGAGCGCCCCTATCTCCAACCTTGTGTTTCCAATTCCTATAGTGTGGCCTGTGACCACCATTCCGTGCAAGAATCTGTTGGGCAACTGAAGTCCACACTTGCAGAACCCGTAGAATCTGAAGGTAAATATGTGGAGAATTTCCAGCAAAATCAAGGAAACATAGATCAGGTAAAGGTGAACCTTTTGTTAAGTTGTCACTTGCATGGTGAATAAATGCTATTAGTAAAACCTTATTGCTACAGGATGCGGATATGTTCTTTAGCTTGGATTTTCCTAATGGTCGCTTGAAGACGACTGGTAATCCTGATTATGTTATAACTTGGATTAACTTTTAAATATTAAGATTAATTTATTTTGACACCCTGCTCTTTAAGTGTAAATTTTCATGTCATTAGGACCTGTTGATAGCTTTAGGCCAAAAGCTAATTCACAACATGATGACAAAGAACTTGTAGTCGAGGAGTCATTCTGTGCCTCATCCCTCTGCTTTGGCTGCAACCAAACAGGGGCTACTCACTCTGAAATAAATGCAGTTCAACAACCATTTCAGGCTGAACAATCAATCCTTTTAAAGACCTATGGAGATGGAGAATGTGTACAAATTGGTGATATTGACGTGCGATCCAATATTGCAGAGTCAAAGGAACAGGCAAGTTGCCTTTCAATGTCTGAGATGTAAGTTATTTGATTGTTCTCTATATAAGTTTGGGTTCTTATTAGCTTCTAAATGCTATATCAGGCATCAACAAAGCTTTCCAGCATGGACGCTCTTTACGACTTGTCTCATTCTAGTGGAGCCATTGGTAAGTAGGAGTTGCGAATTATTTTGACTAATTCCTTAGGGATATAGCAAGTTGAGGTAGGAAACACATGAAAATTTCTGGTTTTGATCGTATCTTATGATTGATCATATTTTTGTCTTTAAGAGGATTTGAATTGGATCATGATTTTAAACTGTAATTATCATACTTTTCCAGAGCAAATATTTGCATCGAGTATGATGTGCAGTCGAATCATTTAGCTTCTCATATATAAATTGTGATGGATAATAATGATCCGTGCCATTATAATGTAAACTTTTTAGTTTCTCCTAAAAATTTCTTCATTAAGCCTCTTATTATTCTTGTAATGGAGTACAACATGAAGATTTAAGAGCAATGTCAAGGTTATGTATCTAAGTTTACATTTAGCATGTACAATTAGATTAACAGGACAGAACTTGCAGATAGCTAAGGGGTAATCTGAGAACATTGTTACAAGCATACCGATGTCCAACTTAACTAGAGCCTTCAATGTTACATGGTGTCCAAATCATGAAGGGTATCCGATACATTTGATCTGCAAACTCTAGTTATTATTTATGTTAGAGATTTATTGTGTGCTAGGTCTAGATTATGGTCGTAAAACTGTAGGTAAACCTTGTGCTTGTCATTGGAGAATGGGCCTCATGCTACTTGCATGATTGTCATAAAAGAAGAAAACAGGTCTTTCTGTTTCTGTTGAAATGGATTCCTCAACATCTAGGACCTATACATTAAAACATTGAGTTGTTCATGAATTGTCTGATCACTTGGGAGGTTCATGTCATGAAGAACAATTCTATAATGCAGAAACGAGGTGGTTCTAATGTTCGATCAATAAAATACTTAACTAGGTATGTTTTCTGTTCTGTTGAAGTTGAGTTCCCATTATTAAGTTAGCCTATGTTCAGGTTGCATTTATGTTCCTCAGTATGAACTCCATTATGATATTTTTGGTGTGCTATCTCTACTATCTACACGTTGCTAATTTCCAAAATCCTTTTCATGTACTCTTTTCATTGACTACATTTTCATTGAGTGGTGGCTGTAAACAGAAGGTTTTGACACAATGTGCCATAAACATGTCATGTTATTACCATATACTATTCTAGGTATGGAGGCAATTGTTGAGGACACAAACCTTGCAACTGCTTGCTCTGGATCAAATATTTTGTCATCCGAATTGAATGATACCCAACAACCTCTTCTTATAGCAAAAGATTTCGCAGCCTCAAAATCCACTGATGATGGACTTCAAGTCTCATTATCGGATGATGATTTGCAAGCTTTTCCAGATAATCGACAGGAAGTGGTATTGAACGATTATTTTCCTTCAGTGCAAATCATAGTTTCAAGTTTACATTGTAGCTTATCTTTTGTGTGACCGGATTCATTTTAGGAGATGGCAATGCTTTCTGGCCTTGAATCACTTGATGAATTTTCTTTTCAGCACAATAGCACCACTGGTAAGTAGAGATGCAACAGATAGTTTTTCAACATATTCAATGTTTTTGAGAATTAGATATAAATCCAACCCATGCATGTTGAATAATATCATATTTTTTCTTGAACATAGTCCTATTTTTCATACAATTGTAGGCTTTGTTTGGCAACATGTTCTATTCCTTTCTCTTTTGTCTTTTAACGAATGCTTTGAGATGATTTGTTATCAACTTATTTTTCTTTCTAGATGTCAGACAAGTAGGCAAGTTCCAACCTAGAAACAAGTCACAACCAATAAAGGGAACTGCTAAATCTGTTTCTTTTATTCTTCCTGATGCTTCCATTACTGGTCCTCCTCCCATGGGATCCTTTTCTGAGATAACGAACCCTTCTTCTGTACAAGCGAAGATCGATATACCTGTGGACAATCCTTTGCATTCATCAATCATAACCTCAGACTGCAATGAAGGTGTTCAAATAGATCACCGAGAGGTGGGAGAAGAGGTAAACTTTGTTTCTTGTCCGCTTGTCTTTTATCAGCAGAACTTGTTATATGGATATTCTGTTTGCTATTATGATGCATTAGGGAATTCAGGCTGAAACTTTCAATACTAATTTTCTTCCAAGCCAGCCACAACTTTGTATGTAGCAATCCTCCTTGAAGTGGGATTATTGTTCAAATTTTGCTACTTTCTGGTCTGTATTGAATTTTCTCTTTTTTTCTTTACACTTCTGTTGAATCATAGAATTCAATCTGCTGGTTAATTTCATCTGATGCCCAGACTTGGATTAAGAGACATCACAAGCACTGGTTCTGCTGTTTGTAATAGTGTTATCGACACTGTCGCTTTTGATAAGGATCCTTCAACTGTAAAGACAGACTTCTTAGAGGATCATGCTTCTGTTAAATCAGACACTGACATTGACTCATTTGTTCCCTGATGACTTGGCCTTAGTGCAAACAGATTTTACTGAGACTTCTAACCTTAAGTTGTTGCCAATGACATTTAAACTTACTCTCAAGTAATTGGTAGTATCTCTTATCCTAGATTGATTATGTAAGGTAATTTTTATTTGATCACATCTTATGAGGTATGTCACCTTTATTCCCAGAATAGAGAAGAAATCAGACTTCCAAAGGGTTTGGAGGATATTCATACCGAGTCCCAATCCCAAATTGTTCAAAAACTTAAGCAGCGGATCCATGAAGGAAGGCCTACTTCAGAAAATGATGAAGATGATGATGCTCATAAACCATGTAGGAAACTGAGAAAGAGGATAGCCAAGTGCAGTACTGACCAAATTGAAGTTGGAAGCAATGATGAACGTGATATTGACAACTTTAATGTCTCTCAGATGGATAACAGCCAAAGTGATGATTGTCATAGGGATGAAGATATGCCTAGGCCAAAGAGGACCAAGAGAAAGTCAAAGAGGCAGACAAATGAAATCGAAAAACCCACTCGGAAGCGTAAGAAAGCCTTTGAAAAACCTGATTCTGTTGTAGAGAATTCACCTAAAAAGAAGTTTCCTCATGCCACAAGGCGAAGGAGAAGGCAAGGTAAATGAACTTGCAGTCTTACGTAATGTTATCATAAACTCATGCTGCACCTGTTGGAAGAAACTGAATGAACTTCAGTCGATAATTCATTATCTTTGAAATGTTTAGTGAACAAAGTTTTACTGCAAACACCTGAAGATGAGATTGACCCGAGACAGATTAGCATAAGAGACCTAATAATGCTTGCAGAAGCTAAGGAGCGTATAGCAGTATGTCTTTTTTGGCTGCTTGAATGTTATCACTTATAATTGGTATTGTTGTATGTTGATGTTATTTTGAATGTTATTCTGCAGAGTAAAGAAGCGGCGGCAACGAGTAAATTATTCTCAGGTCAGAGGTACGAAAAATATCTCACAGGGTTGCAAAATAGAATGTTTCACTTTGTGGGTTTTTAGATTATTTATATATTGGGATCTCGTGCCCCAGATCTCGGACGTCTAGAGGATATAAGCATACTCTCTTAGTCTCTTTTAAATCAGTAGCACTATGTATTTTGAAACCCTTCCTGGCGAGTGAATCATTTTCTGGCTGTATTATAGACGGTTTAATTGTCATGGAATAAATGAAATCTAAGATATATATCAATTTGACAACTATAAAAATGGACAGTGAATAAGCGTATTGTTGTCTGATATATGAGGTCTGTAATCAATTAGGCTTGAGTAATATGTAAATGCAGACAATACATTTCAGTCATAATCAGGTTTGCAACATAAAGGTTCAAAAACAGACAGAAAACTTTTGAAAATTCTCTTATCCACCAAATCATATTTTCTTAATCTAAATACTTTGACAGGTAGAAACTTATAGAAGTATTGCCGCTAGAAACATGATAGTGAGAGGAAGAAACTTTGAAAGACGAAGTAAATTAGTTATTGACTCTAATGGCTTTGATAATGATGGATGAAGGGCCTCCTTAAAATAATGAGTGGTGGCAAGTAGAAGTGAGAAACATTTAGAAAAGTGCTTTTGACTTGGCCTTTAGCATGTCATTGTAGTAGGAGCCTTCCCTGAGATTGTGCCACAAATTAACTTGCTTAGATTTACCTTTGAATTTATGTTTGAAGATATGCAGTGGGGCATGCTTGGAGCTCTAATTGGAGCTTGTAATAGTACTGTGGTATATTAGTCTTTGTGATTGTTTATTCATGTGCATGAGTGGCACATACCTTTGTGGTTTTTCTCCTTGGTTGTTTGGGCATCTCTCTTTGTGGTTTTAGGATCCTCTATTTTTAGGCTTCAAAAAACCTGGACTTGCTCATGGATTTTCAAGTCAGAATGGTTGTACATATCTATGATCTGTACTAAATGTATAAATTGTGTGTATTTTCTGATGAAAATTTGTATACTTAAAAAGGATGTATATATAGGACTTATGCACCAGCTCAAAGTTTATGATAGTGACTATATGGAAAATTAAGTTAAGTTACACATGACACACTGTATTGAAGCTCATGTATAGTTGTGCACTATCTGACACCCATAGATTACCACAAGTAGCCTCTCACTGTGCAACAAAAGAGCATGAGAACAAACCTACACGTGAGAGGATGAGATATGGATGAAGAGGGGAAAATAATAGGGGCATGTTGATGCAAGTGAAGAGAAAACAAAGGTGAGTGCAAAAGAGAAGGAAGAGAGGTAAAGGGACAGTTATATATTTTTCTGCTCAGTTGAGGATCCTATTTTGTTAAAGATAAGCATAGTATATTTTTTATTATTATAGTTTCAATTGGTTTAAACATCAAAAGGTAATGTTCATGTATATTTTCTTTTGACAAACAGATGTTTATCATAGGGGCTGGTATGTAGTATTAAAGGAAAACATTTGAATATTTTTATAGTAGTTATTGATGAGAAGGGCTGTGATACAAACACCATGAAAACACAAGATGGAAATGAAATTTTTATGGAAAAGGTTAGTAACATCTATAATGGCTGGGCATATCTTTTTAAACATATATAGGTTAATGTCCATCTCATTATCCATCATCTTGTAAGAAGTTCTTCGTAAATGCCATATCTAAGTTCCATGATTTGATCAAAATTTTTATATAACAGTACTAGTTCTTTGTCCAATAACGAGGACATTCTTTTTGGAGAGGATCAAGAACTGAATCATTCAGGTGAAGAAGCAAATCAGAATGTGCAATCAACTCCCAAGAGATTGAATTACCATTCTTACATGAACCGGCCACAAACTAGTAGATGGTCAAAAGCAGAAACAAAGTTGTTCTACGAGGTACTTTGATCTTGTCACACCATGTTTCTTTTTAGTTTATATGTAATATATGAAAAAAGGAATGCTGCAGCACATGTTTCTTTGAACTTCCTAGTGACAAACCAGCTCAAGATTTCACCCAGTTGGCTTTCATTTCTCTAACCCGTGGCCTTTGTTTTTCTGCTTTTCTTTTGTTCAACTCTTAGTTCTTGTGTACTACCGTAGATTCTCATTTCATTCATTATGCACCAAGCAATCTGTTCTGAATATAGCATTCTGCCATCCAAATGGAGGGTTTAATTCCCCATTAAACCCTTTCTATTGCTGAAGTACATGACTGCATGCTTCTTTATGCCTTAGTGGCTCTGTCACAGTTAGCTCCTCTTTTGAAATTTGGAGGATGCTGGATACTGTTGTAGTGCAGTAAGTGAAACTTCATTTCATTTATCTTTTTCTTGGGTTTTGTATTTGTTTCTCCTTTCATCACATTGGCATGCATACTGTGTTGGCATGGCATAAGACCTCCATGCTAATGGCATGTACTGCAGCACGTAAAAGACAAATATGGCAACTGCTTCAATTACTACAGTTATTATATAGTGTAAAGCTTAAAGAATGCAATTTGTATTTTGCTTTTTCCAAAAATAAAGATATCAAAATATAAAATATAAGAAAAAGTAGGCAAAATGAAAATTTTGTGACCTTGATATATCTATGAAGTTCATAAGTAGAAAGAACATAGTTAAGGAACTAATTTCATGACTCTGTATGAGCTAATTTGTAATAAGCTCTAACATATGTTCTCTTTAACGCACAGCTTCATATCCTCTATTTAAGTTCAACATGCAAGATTGTAGCTTTTGGTGACCCCATTGACTAGTTTTTCCTCTTCCCTCTCTGCTTTCTTCCTCCCCTCTGTCTCTATTTCTATCTTCTTTTCTTTTTTTTCCTTTCTCCTTTTTTTTGTTATTATTCTTTTGTTCCTCTTATCTGCCAGTCAAATTGGTCAATCATCCTCCATATCAAGGTTAGGCTTGTGTCTAATGGATTCATAGGCTGATCATTCTTTGTTCCTCTCATCTGCCGGTCAGACCTTGTGTTCAATGGATCCATAAGTTGGTCCGAATTAGGCGATTTATGTTCATATGTGTTTCTATATTATTTGAGTAGTTTGAAGTATATTATTTTTATGTTTTTTTCAAGAATTACATTAGAAGTACAATTTGAGTTAGAAAATGTATTACTTGAGAACAAATTAGCCTAGAGATTGAAAAAGGTGATTCTTTATCTACTTCAGTTAGGGTAGGACTTTCTTTAAAGGAACTACGAATTGCAAGTCTTAATAAATGAGGGGGTGAATGGGCTAAAAGGGGCATCATTAGTAAAGTCCCCACAAGTGCCCACATGGCATTGCTATGGAATAAGATAGCGAACCAGCCCTAGACACTTCCCTAAAGGCCCATCTAGTTATGTGCCACCCGAGTAGCTCTTGGGTGTCGTGTTGGCTAACACTCCACACCACTCTGTGGAGCAAGAAATCTCCAAAATGGTTGCTTAATGGCTTGTTTCTAAGCAGTTTTGCCTTTGCGTGTCGACTGCACACAATCCGCACTTACAAGCCTAAAACGATCACAAAAGCCAACCAAAATAAGCCTACCAAGCCTATTGCAAGCCCCTGTGCAAAGCATAAACAAAATCAAAAGACATGGGTATACACAAGTATTTCATCAAACACCCTATTCACATATTTGTTCGTGACATTCTTTCCCACTTATTCTTTTAACATCCTCGTCGAAGCCTTTGCGGATGTTGCATCTCCTTACCTTTGCTGAATCTTCAATCTTCTACTCCAGTTGCAATGCATCTCTTGACTCCTAATTGCTCTCTGCTGTTGTTGTTGAGTAGACGAACTTTAATCGACCACGTTGTTTCAACTTGCAAACGACTCTAACTTGGTGTGGGGTCGATCAAGTTGTGTAGATCTTTGTTGGTTCGTGTAGATCCTATAGATAAAGGAAAAGACATTCCTTGTTATGCGATAATATCTTAAACGTCTCGCGCTACTTGAACTAGGTAGATGTTTGTTGGAACTTTAAAGTGTATCGCCTCGCAGACTTTGAAGCTTTTGAGGTCTTTTGCCCATTTGATTTCTCTTCTATTTAGTTGTCGCCTCCAAATAGGTTCGCATCACTTTTGCTTTCAATTGACATTTTGTTGGTAAATGAAGCGGATAGTCTACTCTCGGTAGAATCGATCACTACTGGTGAGAATTTGACAATTGTTGTCTTTTATTAAGTTTCTTTGAAGGGTCTTTGAACATGTGCATAGTTCCTCTGTTGGATAAATAAGGGAACTGAGGTATTCGGTTTTGCTCATTCTTTTAAGAGTTGAGAAGACAAAGGTTACTCGACTTTACTTGTCTCCTCGAGGGTTGTATTCCATGTATCGAGCTGGTTACTTACCTTATTCTTTGCTCACACTTTTGAAGCATTAGAAATGTTTTCATTCCTTGCATTGAGTTGGCTACTATGATTTACCTTCTCATTGAATAGTTTGAGGATTGCGACACACACAGGAGAAGTTCCGCGAAGGACTTGATCATACAAAAATATGATTGGGAGCTACTGGGAGCCCCACATTGGTGAACAACACGATGACAAGAAGAGCTATGGATTCAAGGAGTGAATGTCATGGTACCACAGAGGTGGGTCTTCCGTGCGTGCATCGAATTTTGCATCAAATGAAAACTTTGATCATCACTATATGGGGGTTGTGTTCCATCGAGGGGGAATTATGAGTGCAAGTACTAGTGAGTCCCATCGGGGGACTTGATCACATAGAGGTATGATCGAAGGGGCTGGAGGGTTGGATTGCTTCAGAGCTCATATTCGCTTAAGGGAGTTTGGTAAGTCAGGGGACAAGGTTGAGTAAGCGGACATTGCTATCAAGGATGCAACGGAGAACAGAATCAACACGAGCTCTGCAACATGATGGTGGGGCTTCCGCGGAGTCATTGATCCTTTACTCTTATGGAGGGAGAGCACATGATCGTGGGAAGGGACCGAGGAGGTGGAGACTATAAATGCAAACTCCAAATACCGAGACAATGTTGAAGGACAGAGTCCAAGGAACTTCGTAAGACCGCTGGGCTTCTCATCAAAATAGTTGAAAGTGGGGGACTTCGGGTCGATGCAGGAGTGCTCGACCAAGAAACGAGGAAGTTTGATAGGTTGTATCGTAGATAGTCGGTAGAATAATCATTACACAAACACATGTTATTTTCTAATTATTATATTAAGGAATTTAACCTCGAGGATGTTCGTGATATTTTAAAAACATTTGAGGGGAATTAAACAGATATTTAACCATTTGACAAGGGTATGTCAGAATATTTTTCCAGAATAAAAAATATAAAAAATTCAAAAAATAAAGATATGAATTATCGGAACTCAGAAGTCATTTTTGACTTGCTGTTTCCTCTGTACGAGTACTGAATAACCGGTCCTAATTACTTGATCTAAGGGACCAGTGAATTCAGTGCCCACAATGAGGGTAATTTGGTCTATGTAAAGTTTGCTTGATGTTCCTCAATATTGATCTTTTGTGCAAGAATGACAGGAAAATCGATTGGGTAGTTCTTTAATTTTTTGCTGAACTATTGGTGGTATGCTTTAATTCTATTAGGTGTTTCTGATCGAATATTCTGTGTGCTGATTGAATGTGTAGGCTATTCACCAATTTGGAACAGATTTTGCAATGATACAGCAGCTGTTCCCTAATCGCACACGCCATCAAGTGAAACTAAAATTCAAAATTGAAGAACGCAAACATCCTTCGCAAGTCCATGATGCTTTACTTCGTCCTTCCAAAGGTAAGAAATTGATTTTTTGCTGTTCCCAAAATTTTAAATTCTCTTAGTATGTGACTGACTTTTTGCTACTCACTCAAATTCTCTTAGCTTGATCTATCACCTGATGTTTAATTTAAGTTCTGGTTTTGCTATGAAGACAGATTTCTTCAATACTATAAAATGTTAGATTGATTGAAGCAATCTATTGTACTTATCTGAATGAGTATAAATTCTATTTGTTAAATAAGATCAGCAATTTGACATCAGAAAGCAGAAATCAGCTATCCAAGCTATTTGAGAAATTTGATGCAAAAAAGGAATGAATTGAAGAAGAATTTAATAAAAATGGGGAGAAAAGGAGTTGCTGGTAGAGAAGGAAAAAAAGAGAGGAATTCGGTGAAAAAAAGGGGAAAATGATGGGAAAGACACTGACATGGGTGGTAGGCCTACTGCTAGTAAACTCAATACCAGTAAAATACTGGGTAGTAGCCTGGTACGAAATTCAATTCGGTGAAGTTGCTTGTCTGTGTGTTGGTTTGTGGTTAAACCGATAAACACCCAACCAGTTCTGGCTTGTCCAAATGTCTTTGGGTCCTCCTTCCTCTGGAAAAGAGATGTAGAATGGAATAACAGAACTAAATGCTTGTAAATATTTGAGTTGCAGCATCTGCAACACAATGTCATGAGATGGCCTTTAAGTGGATGAGGAACCTTTTCTTCTATTTTTTTGACATCAGCACAACGGTAAGATCCTTCCTTTGTGATATAGATATTTGTGAGAGCCTCTTGCACTAGATTTTTCACCTTCATAATAAAATAATTAGTTCACCTGGGTTTTAAATCACTGTGTTGTATTTTTCAATTAATGTGCATCATGACCATCCAAAACTGTACCCTAGTGGTGGGGGTTCATGGCAGTCGTTTGAAGATAGCCCACACATTATGCAAGATACAGTTGAGATGTGATCATAAGTCTCACATATGCGTCATGATACATTTTTTTTTTTCTTTCAACAAAAGTATTCATCGTTAACCTTGACATATAAATTCCCCCTCTTTCATATTTGTGGTATTTTAGTTCTAGAATTACAGATAAATTGATGCTGTTGTCGGAGAAGATATGACTTAGCACCAGATACGGTGGTAGGATCCCTCACTCCCATGATTTTAGTCGAGTCAAAGAGCTAGAGAACATTAGAATTATTAAACACGATTTTTTTATGTTATTTGATCAGTAATTCTATCATTTAATTATTAACTCGAATGATATAATACTAGTAATAATTCAGATGTCTAGGAAGTTTTCAGGAGATTCAATTGATGTTTACTTGATCAGTAATTCTAATTTCATATTGCCACAACTAGCCACAAATATGTATGAGGAGGATGGAAGCTTGATCGAGGTAAAGAAACCATCAGAAATGTGCCTTTTGGAGGGCGTCAGATTGATATGTTGCACCTTATGTTTGATCAGTAGCCTGCTCTTTTATCCGAAACTGTGTGAGGCTTTGCAGTAGCTTCTTACTGATAGTCCTATGCCAGGTAGCTATTCTGCTATCATCATGTTCTTTAATTAATTTGGAAGCACGTTAAACATAAAGCGTGAAATGATTATATCTGTTTCATCAGGTTTATTTATTCATGTATTTTTGGAGATGTCACCATATACAAATAAATTAAGCCATTGTGAAAATGCATGTGAAATTTGATACGCTTAATCCTGATTATTATTATTTTTTGGCAGATCGTACACACGTTATGCAAGTAATTAAGCAGCTCCAAATTAGGGCAAAGCCAACTTCCAACGGAGAGACAGATGGTGATCAGGTGAATCCATTGCAGGATGGCGTTGGTAAAAAGGAGGTATCCCTTGAACATTTCTCTCTAGAGATAAATCTGCTTGGTCACCCAGGATTCTAACGTGATTTATCGGAATCAATCTGTTGTCGAAGCAGGAAGAAACAAGCGGAGTCCAGAGTGACCAAGAGCAGCAGAGTGATTGTGAAGATGAAGTTGAGGGCCCTGAGGAGTTGGATGATTCGAAAGGTGAAGCCAATAGTCCCTCGAATTTTGATGAGCATCAGGGTCTGTTCGAGTGGGATGGTGCTACTTCCCCTCAAGACACAGAAAAAGACACTCGCTGGGAGATGTGAACCGTGGTTGGACCCCTATCCTGCCTCTGCCTGCCTGCCTTCCCACGGAGTATAAATTATGATTGATTAACGACTTCCTCTATTTTATTATCTTCTTGAATCATAATTTTATTTCTCTCGATGTTATCGTGTGTTGAGATTTGGGTTTCGTGATGTGTGAAGGGGACATTCGTAACTTTCCACGATAGCAAAATGTTTGCCTCTGGAGTTACTTTCCACGTGAAAGCTGGTTTGCGCTGCTTTTGCAGTGCCAGACGCTTGTTGGAAATTTAATCGAGATAGATACTCATTTCTCCTTGGAACTCCGTATGGATGCGTCTTATATTTGTTCAGAATCGAAATAAAGCACAAAAAAAAAAAAAAAAAAGAATCAACATGTCGTTCCTGCCGTCCCTTGTGGGATGATGATCGATCGGTCGGATATGCTAACCCGGAGTTTCTCACTATCGACGCTTGTCAGACGACGCCCAACCACTTTTGCCGGTGGTAAAAGGGTTCTTCAGCCTGTTGTTCCAGAATCGGTCAAATCCAGTGATGACCGTTTCTGGTGGCGAGCTGAAAGCACGCTTCGGAGTCCCTACCTCCCGCCCGCCCGCCCGCATGTAGCTGGTCCCAACCACATGAAGGAAGGATGATGATGACTCGGCGGCTTCCGTCCGGGGATGTTTAGAAAGGTCACCGATCATGTTGTGCGGCTCGCCATGACGTTGCGATGATGTCATTGCCGTGTCATGTTGACTTCATTGCAAAACGCGATCCCCATCCGATCACGACGATTAATGGTGCCATGCAGTACGTTGAGGAACTCGAGTATATTGGTTGAAGACGCAAAACAATCACGGTTTCCATCTACCGAGGACGCGTGACGAAGCAGAACCGTTGATCAACGATCGATCGACGCTTACCAACTTTAGAAGATACCAAACCAAATTGCTCCGGTGGGATCAGGATGAGTTGAGAAGCTGATAAGGAATCCCACTTCCTCTTTCCTTTTTTTCCCCTTTTGCAGCGACATGGTACGTATGGTCGAACGCTTTGTCTGCGTGAGGTTTTAGGCCTGAAATGATCCATCGGTCATGGTCCCTTCTGCCACAGCTGCCTTCTCATTGGCTAAGAAAAAGATCCACATCGATGTGCAGAAAGCAATGCACCTGAGCTACTAGTTTTAGCTTCCTTCTTTTTCCAAGTCCTCAAATGCAGCTTAGCTTGCCTTCTGAAGTTGCAGCTTTTCTACCAAAGCGGAGCACATTGACCACCACCGCCCATCCCCGTCCTCTTTCCCACCATCTGCCTGCTTTGATTTGATGATGGTTCGGGATAGTCCATGCAACTTCAAATTTCTAATCTTTCATCTCGGTTCATGCTGCTCCTTTGCAACCATGGCGCCATGATCACGTTCTTCAATTGCAGCCTGGAACACTCTTTCCCTGGTAAAACTAAAAATGTACACGTTCACCCTTTTAGCTAATAGAAATCTCACAAGCCGTACGTTTCCAAAGGCTGATATTGTTCCTTCCACCCACTACTGAGATCTGCTCTTAAACTATATACTTACGTTGTAGCCGAGACGGTTTGCATGTTTACCGAGGCACGCCTTGCGCACAGGTAGTAGTGTCTGTGTGGAGGTGCCACTCACTCGCACGCATGCCGTGTCCTTGCGTGGACATGACAACCCATGCGATGTACAAGACAACGTGACGGGGGCCCCTTCAGCCTTACAAAAGATGAGGGACACCGACCGCGACAAGCCGCGGCGCTCTGCCTCCACGCGCGTATGCGTGAGAAGCAAATTAGACGACCCATATACAGTCAGGAGTCCTATATATATATATATATTCCACTTCAACTCCTTGTCTTATCGAAGCAGCAGCTTGGCTTTAGGACCAGAAAGGCTAGCCATGGATCATGGTGTTTAATTTGACCACAGTCCTCCCTGTTTTATGTATATCACTTCATAACAGGCTTCTTAGCTTTTTAGCATTATTCTCAGTGCTCGCTCCTTCAGCAGGTGGAAGGAAGCAAGATTGATTAGCTACGAACCAAAGTTCTGGAGTAGGAATATATAAAGTGGGAGATGATAGATGCTTAGAGGCAAAGGAGAGCATCAAAGGCTGACTAAAAGATACTTTGGAGCTGGAGTCGACTGGTGTTAAGAGCTCGACAAAGTGAAGGAAAAGTGTCTGCCAATTATAACAGCTGGAGGCTCTTGGTCATGTGATGTTAGAACATTAATGTCAGCTTCATTGATGTGGAGCGATCTATCAAAGCATTATTCCAGGCGTGTCTAATCCAATTTACTAACATGTAGACGGAATGGAATTGTTCTTCCTCGCATTCCTTTTTTACAATAATAAATGTATTATTTAATATAAGCAAGATGTTCTATATTCTTTTTTGTACAGTAATAAATATACTAGCTAGATGTTCGATATTACGATCATCCAACATAATAATCACATGTGGCTGACATATGACGATCGAACCGAGAGAGAGAGAGAGAGACGTTGGCATCACATTGTGATACATGATTATTGCGTGTGATTATTGCGTGATGCATATCCACGATCTAGATTAAACTAGTCAACACGAGCATCAAGCACAATGAACTTTATATCATGATTCAACATGAAACATGATCATATTCATATTCATATTCATATTCTACGAATCATGAGATGAGATGGGCCAAAACTAAATTAGAACAAACGACGTCCTCCATTTAATAAAAGCAAAGCAATACACTATGGTTGTGTTTCACATTAATCTCCCTGCAGCCTCTTTTGTCTGACATGAACGATCGAGGTGTGTGGACTTGTTTGGTAGAGAGGGCCAGGCAAATTAATAGTGTATATTGTTATTAATGCTGCTCCCATGAAATCATCACAACAACAACAACAGGCAAAGAACCAAGTAGGCCGGCGGCTGGTGTCCCACTACGTTCCATGTCTGAGCGTAACAATAAAACAAAATAAATGAACCATGTATCTTCTTCTTTCTTTGGGTTTCTTGGTCTTCGTCTTTTTGACCTCGAATGGATTTAAATGAAAAGAGTTCAACGGAAAAGGAAGGATCGGATACATCTTTCTCTTCTCTTCCATTTTTTCTTGTCCTGAACTATTATTATTATTGGTTAAGCACTCCTGGGAGCATAATATTCATTCTACCCCTGCGTGCATGCATGGATGGATGACCGTAATTAATCGGTAGCAAAGAGAGGGATTGGTACTGCTATCTTTGACTGTAGGAATCACGTCTTCTTCTTCTTCTTCTTCTTCTTCTTCTTCTTCTTCTTCTTCTAGGAAACTTCATGCGAGAATCCAATTCTTGGGGGAATAGTTAGAACCTTTTGTAGTAGCAGTACCGTCAGTCACCTCGTTCTTATTAAGCAAATTTTATCTGCATCTCCACTACTATTATTTAAAAGTCTTAGCTTGACTTTGGCGAGGGAGGAGTTAAGGTTGCTTACAAATTTCACCTTATGATGGCGTAGCCGTTAGTTATTGGGTACATAAATACGTTTTAATAAGGGCCTTTGTAATTGCATGATTACTTTTTTTTATTTTTCTTTCACATTTTAACTCTATCTATCTGCTTGGTTACATCGTCGTGTTATATTATTATATCTTTTATAGTTACGTGTCCATATTTTGAAGATGTAATTGGTGGTATATTTACATTAATGAACATGATATAGTTCAAATTTTGGTTAGAAAAATGTTAGTTAATTCCTATTGGAAAATGTTAGAAAAATCATCATGATTATGAGACTACCAAATGCTTTTTTTAAAAGAAAACATGCTACAATGAAAAATAATTATATATATATATATATATATATATATATATATATATATATATTAGTTTTAAATTCTTATTAAAGCGGAAGCTAAAGGTGATGACAGAAACGCCCTCCCTCTCCCCTCCTATGCCTCTCTACCACCTTTTTTGTATTATCTATATTTGCGTGCTGCTGCCACAAAAAAGCATGGTGTAAAGCTGACTCGACCGTATGTTGTTGTTACACTCACTAGATGTAACTCATGAGATTCCATGCGATAACAAGATCTGCGTTTGAGAGAGCGAAAGGCTATACATTATTACCATGTTGGGAAGCAGGCTTAATGATCGATCCCCTCGTAATTGCCTGCAACAACATCATTCAAGGGGCAAAGGAAGAGAGAGGGAGAGAGATAAGAGAGATGATCCCTGGTCTTTTTTCTTTGAGAGTTTAAGAGACGGTCTTGTATCTTTAATTTCAGTGCCGCAGAAAGTGAAGAGCTACAGCAGTTGCACAGAGCGGTTTGAAAGAGGAGGAGGGTACGTTATCAATTTCACTCCGTCCTCTGTTTCACTGCAGCTCCAACTATATATATATATATATATATTTTGTTGGAAAATCAAAGAGGAAAGCTGGAAAAGTGAAATAGATTTATATGCTCAAGCTAGCTGTCCAAATATTGTGTTTCTTTGGGTTGAGGAGTAGATTCCGGAGCTCCTGTAAGCACTCCCTTTTCTCTTCTTGGGGCTATCAAACTTTTGAAGCACCATGATGGGTTCTTCACATCTGGATCACTTCCACCAAGAAGAGCTTCATGGCTTCGCCTCTTTAGCCACGGTTCCAGCTTTCCATTATCTTGCCTGCAGCCGTGAGTGGAACCAAAACCAGCTACTGTAAGTTTTCCTACTCGACTTCTTCCACAGCTGAGCTGAGCTCAGCTCAGGTCGGCTGTATACTTCCTTGGTATATAGAAGAACGACTCGATTATCCTTGTTTTCTTGTACGTGTAGGCGAGTCAGAACTCACTTTATCTAATCCCTAGGATTTGGAATTTTCTTGCTTGGTCTGTTTGCTACCTCTATTTCCGTCGTGGATTCCTAGGGATTTGAAACCTACAAAGGATGATGGCATCTTTAAGCATATGTGCTCTACACATTTAATCTCTGATAAGTAGTCGTGCCCTATTGTAATCCTAGAGACCTTCTTCCCAAGCTTGGCTTTTGCTCTCATTGGATGCATGGGCTTTGTGCAGTAACTTGGGTGACTTCATTTCAAACGCCAATGGAACTCTAAATCATGAAATCTCTTCCCATAGCTCACCGATGATTCAAGACATGGGGTGTCACTGGGCTTGCAATGACCAAGAGGGCTTCGTGAACCAGCTGCCTGCCTATCAACTTAACCTAGCGAAGGCCAAAGAGGAGTTGACAGACAACTCTTTCCGGAAGCTCAATGGGTTCTTTAAGGATCACTCGGTTCAAGACCACCAACCACACGAAAAGCTCTTCATGAGGGCATTAGCGTCAGATTGTCAGATGGATGGCCTTCGGCCGCTGCCGGGAAACTTGCCAGAAAACTCGAGCTTCGATAGTTATGAAGGTGGCCACGTGGCTCTTCCGACTGCTAATTTTTCGCAGTCCTGTCCGCTTCGGCCAGGCATGATGGATGATGTTCATGCATTGGATCTCTCGGCTTCAGCTGGATTAGGAGGAGGGGTAAGCTTTTGCCAACCGTCGCTGGCTGGAATGGCTTTGCTAGGAGGAGAGGATGCGTCTTCCGGGCTCGACCATCTACAAGAATCGATTCAAGGACCATTTTACCTCCATCATAAAGTGGGTACATTTATCTCTTCCCATCTAATCAAACAAGTCACGAATAAGTGGGCAATGATAATATATTATTTTAGAAGAACTATGATAGCTAAGGTGGGAAAAAAGAGAAGAAAAGAAAAGAAAAGGATGCATGAAGAAGGCATTTCATCAGAAAAAAGGTTAAAAGAAAATTATATATATATATCATATATATATATATATATATATATATATATATATATATATATATGTATAAATGGGTAGTAATTAAATTCCCATGAGCGTCACAGCATACGATGACAACGACATTAGTAGGGCTGAGGGCTGTGTGTTAATTTCAGAGAACCTACGTTGATGTCATAGAGTACATAACACTTTTCAGCTTTATCGAGCGACACGAATCGTCTTTTCTTTTCTGAAGCAAAAGACTGCACAGAGAAGAAGAAAGAAAAACTTTACGTGCTTTTCTTTAGGGTTCTAAACACATCCACAAAGCTAACACCCGTGTAACTGGACGCTCCTCTGAAGATGCCATCTCTGGTCAGCGGAGGAACAGAAGCGAGGAGATGCAACAGCAGTTGGGAGCACAAATCATGTCAAGCAGCACCCGGAAACCCTCGGTTCCAGCAGCAGCGCTCTTCCTGCTCTCCGTTCAAGGTATATAAGTTTTGGAGCACTGGCCGCATATATATAGTCGCGGTTGCTTCATTGATATTTTGATCCATTGCGTTGGTTGACGTGGTGATGGCCCAAAAATAAAATGAAACAAAAGGTGAGGAAGGAGAAGCTGGGGGATAGGATTGCAGCACTGCAGCAGCTGGTGGCACCATTCGGCAAGGTATCATCAAAACCTACCTACCTACCGACCTACCTGCTCTAAACATTATGAGTGCTTCGCTTCTCTAAAAGAAGAAGAAAACTTTAATCAGGCATTATTCAGCACCGCATAAAACGGTACATCTAAAATCAAAATGGTAGACGACGATTGATAATGTACATGATGCATTCATTATCCATACACTAGTTAATTTTTACATTACCTTTGTCCTTAATTTATTATAACTTGATGTCATGCATGGTTTACGATGTGCAGACTGACACGGCTTCAGTGCTCATGGAGGCCATCGGATACATTAAATTCCTATTGGACCAGGTCGAGGTAATCAGCATCAGTATAAGATAAAACACAAACCTATTCTCGTTTGGACATACACGTCTGCTGTGGCCATTTTTCATTGACTGGTATACGTCTGCTGTGATGAGAAGCATCGCAATCGCGTGACTAATGACGATATATTGCTCTTCCATGATGGTATCTTGCAGAAGCTAAGTGTGCCGTACATGAGGTCATCCGGCAGCAAAAAAAGATCAAGGACAACGCAAGAGGTATGTAGCCGTCTTCCCCATGACATCAACAACTGTAGGTCAATAATAATAACGTCTGTAGAGGTGGAGTATACTAGTCAGAGGCTCATGTCATGTCATGTCATGTCATGTTTCTGTACACAAGGTCGATTCTGTAAGAAAAACCATACATTTAGCCATCCATGCATTCTCTTCGGATTAAGTAAGCTTTAAAGACACGCACTTCCATTCCATCCGCTCAACTTAATTGCCCACCCCTCTTCCTAGGCATCGAATGAAGAGGCAAAGCGAGATCTGAGGAGTCGAGGGCTTTGCCTGGTGCCCTTGGCCTGCACATCATACATGACAACAACGGAGCAAGGAGTTTGGTCGGCAGCCACATATGGGGGAAGTGATTGAGTGTGTGTACTCATTCCATGGGAAGAAGCTGCAGCACGAGGTTTCGAGCGAGTAATTCCAGCATGGGAACAATCCAGTTTGGACTTGTACTGGCGACATATATGATACGAGTCAAAGGAGCAAATTAACTCGTTCAGCATATAAGAAATAGCAGGGCGTGGGTGATTTTTGTACATCAATCTACCATCTGAAAGAAGTAAGTACATGTAATTGTGGTCGCTGCATTGATGGGGTTGTTAGTGGTGGCGTGTCATAGGTGTTTCTGATCATTCATACATGAAAACCTTCTCCGAGAGACTAACCATGCATGGCATTACCAGTTTGATGGTACATGGAAATGTTCGTATAATGTGCACTAGTGAAGAAATATCAATGCGGGTTTCAGCTAGTTGTGCTAACGACCAACGTCAAGAAGCAATCTCGTCAACCTGAAGGTTGCGCCGAATACCAAGAGGAGATTTAAAGACAAGTGTGTTTTTTGTCTGAAGCCATTACATATAAACATCTGAGCCCAAAACAATCATACGATAAATGTGGTGACACCAACGCCCCCAGCATTGTGAAGTTAATGACACATTCGAGCAACCTCCCAATGATTTCCAACTCATGGTTACAATCCTGGCAGCTAAGTTGACCACATTAGACAATGCCATGAGTACTCTATATATATATATATATATATATATATATATATATATAACTAACTAACTAACTAACTAACTAACTAACGTGAATTTGTTGTAACATACTGTAATAAACGGCATCGTAGTGTTATTATTCCTACGCAAGACGGACCATAAGTGAAAACTGATTAATTAACATATATTCTTGATCGAACGAAACTAATTAATTAATTATTTTCCTTGGCTCTAAAGTTGCGTGTTTGGAGATCAGTGGATGCCCATCTCGTGTCGCTTCCAAAGTCGTGTGTTCAGTCGGCACGCGAGGCATTTTTCATCTTCTCCGTCGGATCACGCGGGGAGAAAAAAGGGATTTCGTTTTCTAGGGCCAATCTCCGTCGTATCATGACTCCACCATCATACCATCTCTCCGACCGACACCATCGCTTCCTTCTCCTCCAAATTGCCTCGATCTCCACTCCCCAATGCCCTCTTCCTCCTTTCCCTGCAATCTTTGTATTTTTGCCTACATGTTGTTAAGTTTGAACTTTTTAGATTGTGTTTATATTTCTAGGTCAACCTTTTTAATCACCACTAGTTTAACTGCCTCTTCACAGTGATCAACATGAACCTGATAAAACTAGGAAGACAAACTTGCCATGCATTTGCCTTGTCAGAAATAAAGCAGTCAATTGAAAATGGAAACCACTACTTCACTATAATCTAGTGCTCTAGTCAGAAATAAAGCAGTCACTTGAAAATGGAAACCACTGCTTCACTGCTTTACTATGATCTAGTGCTTTGATGAACACCTGTAGGCTTTCCTGGTTCCGTTGTGTTGATAATATAATGCATTCCGTGAGTCGGCCCTTTGTGGTGTGGCAGGTGTTTTTACGGTCTGATATCGAGACTGTTTCAACGAGAATGAAACATCTGTTCATTACTTATGGAAAGGGTAAACTAGTAGTGGATGGGGATGACAGGGATTGGGAGCAGCATGTGAATGAATGTGGAGCTCATATGTTTAGAATTATGCTAAAAAAGGTTTGATCGCTTGCCAAGGTACCAATCACATTTACTCTTGTTGCCTTTTTTCTTTTTTTTTTTAACTTTTAATGATGCATGTTAGATACTTGGCTATGACCAAATGGCTTAAGCTATCACAGCATTTGGGGTGTCTTTAATTGATTCAAAGTTGTTTGAAAGTGACCAACTTATGGGAATTGGGAAGCTACTTGCTATCATGAGTATCCTTGAAACGTTCGGCAGCTACTTGCTATCAATCAAAACTTTGGGTAGTCTTTTCCAAATACAAGCATTTGGGAAGATTGAAAAATCATTGACGGACAACACAAATGATTTTGCAGTAAAAGAATTATAGCAAAATATGTAACAATTGGAATGATTAAACGTTTTTTCCTCTTAATAGGTAAGTAATATGAAACAATGTCAATGATCGGTACCAATGAATAGGGTAAATGAAAAAGATTTATCATATACCTATATTGTGTATGGAATTTATGGTTTGCATCGGTGCACATCCAATCACCTAGATTTCAGATGAAAAGTAATTCCCCATTGCTAGCAAATAGTTATCCGAGGAAATAGTATTATAAGAAGCAAAAAGATTGTGCTGCTATTGTTAAAAGTGAAGAGGGTCAGCTACCTAGCCAACTTTCCTAATTAAATGTTATCACTGTATAGATCATTCTTATTGTGAAAAGAGTTATTACATGGGTAGAGCCAAGAGTGTGAACTATACAAGTTCACAATACAATTTGGTTGAATGAAGAAGAGGCTCCGGTGTACAGAGAGTAGGCTGTGATGAAATAGTCGGTGACGGACGGCACAAATAGTTTTGCAGCGAATTTGATTATAAAAAAAAAAAAAAGGGACAAAACAAGAATTGCAGCAGTGCACACACCTTGTGCTCACTCAACCCACGCATAATTGCACGAGTAAGCGACCACATGATCCACAGCTCATCTCATCCCGTCTCGCGTCTCTCGACCTCGCTCGATGCGCCACGTCGAAGGAACGAGTCGACGTATTATGCGGTCGTACGGACGGCCATGGGCCCTTCGCGGAAAGGAAAGCGACACGCCACCAAGACCCACACCTCCCCTCCCCCACCTGCCCCTCTCTCTCTCTCTCTCTCTCTCTCTCTCGAGTCCCCTCCTCTCGCCCCAATTTTGAGGGTGATCAAGCCCGGCTCCGTTGCTCCTGGCCAGGTACGAATCCTTTCTTCTTCAGTTCTTCTGCACCCGAGACCTCCACCTTCGTTTGACGCTCGCTCGATTGCTTGAAGACGTTATATTATCTGGCCGCTCGCCGTCTCTTTCTGTAAATTATGAACGATCCTTGCGAATTCGTGGAACGGATGTTTCATTTTTGGCGTTTTGGGTAGTATAATGGAAAATGACCAGTTTCTTCTGTGCTTTGTTTTTCCTGATTGGAAATATTGGATTGGGAAAACGTTATGTTTTTCGCTAATCACGTTTGCTTCGTAACAGAAGTCCCTTTTTTATCATTAATTATATTACTGTTGAAAAGGGATCGATGATGTTTTGTTCATGTCTTTCATTTGGTGACGATCTCGCGCTTAAATTTGGAAGTCGAAGAAAAGGTCTGCTACTTTGTATGTCATGGTTATAGAATAATTAGATCGATGACGATCAAAACTAAATAAAAAATTGTATTAAATTATCTCAGATTTGGAAGCTGAAAATTACACTTTGACGCTTTTTTTTCTTTTATCCCTGCTTCTGAACAGAATTTGTTTATGTTGCACATTTAGGAGATTGTGACAGAGGAACCATGCTGAGCCTTATGGTCGACTGGATTTCTCGACTAGCTGAAACATGGATTTTAGAGATAGCTAGCTGGTCAACAATTTAATTCTTGGGAAAAGCTTCTGGCAAATGGTGTCAAAGGGATAAGATAAAAACAAAAGAAAATTATTATAAATTCATAGTGTATCTTGTGCTGAAAAATTGGAATGAATGCTGTGAAAAGATTAAAAAGGTGTGAAACGTTAAGAAGAGCATATTTGGCATGGATGAGAGCTAGATGAAGTAATCTTGGCTTGCAGCTGATCTTGACTACAATGGGTAGACAATAATGATAGGGAAGAGAAAAGCAATTGAAAATCGATCATTTAAGATTACTTGAGTAACTAATTGTCGTTTAGCCTATTGGTTGGTAGCATTGAGTTTTGGAGAATTTCAGTGAGTTTCAACGATACCATAATAACATTGTGATGGCAAAAGTCCATTTCATTCCAATGGTGTTTTGACACGCTCTTATGTGCTCTATTTCTTTTTGCTGGCCTGGAACCCTATGATATTGAGCTTTTTGATATATATTAGGTTACCATGCCATATAGTTATCAGCTTAGAGTGTACTGGCAAAATAAAGATGCATACATCCATACAACATAAGGTTCCATGTTTAAAATTTGTTGAGGTGTTTCCTCAATTATTTGGTACTCTTAACTATATCTTGAACAATTCTCCTGTATTCAAGTATCAGCACCGCCCTTTTTGATTTTGTTGGTTCTTATGTATCTTGGAGGTGACTGTAGATAAAATTTCCTTTTCTACAAGTTTCTATCCAACCTTATTGAAGTGTTGAAAGCAAGGATTCCAATTTTATAGCTGGGTACTATACCCAACCTTTATGTACTGACCAGTTATTGCATACCAACACATGGTACACCTATGTGTAGCAAAGAGGAAGGAAGAAGAGCAGGCAATGGAGAAAAGGAAGAAACAGGAGGAAGAAGAGGATTTGCTGGAGGAACCGGAAGGAGGAAGAAGAGGAGGACATGCAGCAGGACAAGGAGGAAGAAGAGAAGTGTACTCCATCAGTGACACGCTGAGCTGGGAGACGGGGAGGTCGCATGTCGAGGTAGGCAACGATAGATAGCATGTTGGGCAGCAGGGAGGTAGTCAACGGCGGGCAGCAAGGAGGTCACACATCGAGGCTCATGATTAGGATGAGTCGGGCTAGTGATTAGGATGATTAGGGCGAGATTATTCTTTCTTTTTATTTTTTTATATATGACCCAGTTTGGACCACCCGAAATGGGTTGGGGTTTACACCTGGACCGATAAATATCGATCATCAGTAAATAAGATCTTGGCGAAAAAGAGTTCCTTGGTTGAAACTTGAAAGTTTATTCTTTAGTTGAATGAATTTAAATGGTAGCAAGTTGGTTTCCATATGCTACAATATCAGTGTTGCTTAGCTATGCCTTTAATAAGAATTTACTACAATTGGATACAACTATTGGTAGAATCATTGCTGGTTGTGAAAGTCTCTTAAGTCTTTGTTGGTGTGTTTCAGTGTTATAGTTTGCACCAGAGCTGATTCTGTACTGGTGGATATGATGAAAATGTTTATGATGACTTTGATAAGCTTTTGTCCTAGATTAACAATGTAAGATTCATGTGACTGCAGTCCTTGGTTCGAACCCCGACACTTTTCTAATGGTGATTCTGTAAGTTCAGACCAGATGTTGATGTTTATAGTTAACCTTGCCCATAGGATTGATCGAACAGTATGGTTCCTGAATTTGTGGTCACTTGATTTTGTTCCATGCTTATGGAGAACATCTTAAACTAAATGCTCCTGGTAAAATTTGTGCATGATGCCACTGTAAATAGATGTCCAATTTAAAACACATGAGCAAGGTAGTGAACTTTGATGGTATGCATATTTTCAGTCTAACCATATTTGGTTTGTTACTATTGTTCTTTTTTCTTTTTGTAGTAAAGCAGTGAATTTTGGTTTAGGCTCACATTCCATTGTCATGATTGTCTGATTACTATATTTTGCATATTACTGTATATTACTGTATTTTATTTTTCTTCATTTGCTTAACTGAATTTTGCATTTTTTTTTTACAGCCAGGAGGAGCAAATACCACTGTGGTGCTTTTCCATTCTGAATAACAGAACATTTATTCTCTTGTAAATTACCCAATGGATATGATGTCATGATTTCATGGATGCTATTAGGGCATCTTTTATTTTAATCACAGTTTGAAGATTCTATTGGAGGATGCAGAAAAGTATTTGTCCTTGATAAGTTTCTATAAAGTTTTAGCAGGAGTAAGATACTTTTGCAGGTTTGACAACCTGCTCAATTAGATTCTATTTAACCTGTCTTCGAACTCTTAACTATTTGTGTTTTGCCTGAGTTGCTAGGAACCAGATTTATGGGTGCATTCTGTTGCTGTCTATGTCCAGAGGACTTTGAAGAACATGCCTACTCAAGCAATTCCATATATCGGCACTGCATATGCTTAAGATATTTCTTTCATCGGCTCCTGGATGGGGTAATATTGGACTTTTCAGTTTATTATACTTCTTTGAAAAAACAATATAAATCTCTAATTGTATTGCTATTGGAGAGCTATGGAAGTGATGCCATATATCCTGAGACAGAATTGGTCTCTTTGTGACAGAATAGGCCTCTTTGTCTCAGCAATTCAAAGAGAGTTTAGTGTCACCAAGAGAACAAGATAGGGAAAGAACAAACCAAGTTATATTTTATTGCAAACAAAGACAAGGGAGCTAGAGTTGATTATGTCACCCTACAAAAACTCATTAGAAGAAGCATGCAGAATTTCACAATAGGAAAAGACTTGCCCAACCTAGACTATAACCACACAAGGACTCTAGGATGCTATTAGTTCAAAATAGGATTCTTCTGACCAACTAAACTATATACTATAAATAAGGACGAATTTCTATCTAAAATGTTTTTTTCTTAAAAGAGAATGTAGGGTTGCTAGAAGTGGGACATAATTAGAAGGCCTGGTCAGCCTCTCGTTTCCTAATTTGACAATAAATGGGTTGGGGAGGTCTTTTCCAACTCCTCCTTCGATTATAATGTTGCAAAAGTTCCCTTGTTTAGCTGGCTTCTTACCTCGACCCTCTTTTACATCTAGTAGGACTCTTTCTTGAGCTAGAAAGAAGGCTCTCCAAGCTGGACTGGACCTTCTCCTTGCTGTTCTGGACTGATCAAAGCTTCATTGGAGATGGATCAATGCATAAACAAAGATGAACTTGTCTGTCGTAAGCTGTAATAGGTTCAAGTATGCTCCAACAAGCTAATATGAGCTGCTTTGGGGCATATGGGGATGTCACTTGAAGTTATATAGGTTTTCATCGGTGGCCAGCCAAGATTTGTCTGGAATCGACCAAATATGGACCAGTGCTGATTGTATGTATGTTGGGTCAGGTTTGGTTTGCAGTAGCTTGTTTTGTGAGAATCAATTGGCAAGAGAGTGTGTTAAGATGAAATAATGGTTGGACGTGTATTTTCTTTGTTTTCCTCTATAGAAGTTGCATTTAAAATTGAGATTAGGGTATTGCACTGGCCTAACCAACTTTATATTGCATCACTAATTGCATACATTTTTTCCTTCAGACTAGGACTAAAACGTCTAAGGATTTCATAGAACTTTAGCAAATAATGCCTAACTAATTTCTTATGAGTTATACTTCTACCCATAATCAAGGTTAACTCGAAACAGTCAAACTAACATCTGAAACAGCCACAAACAGATTATCAAAATACGATGATGACCACCATCAGAGTACCCAAAAGAAAATTTTCAAAATAATATTTCATGTACCATTCCGATGGAAAAGTGACTCAATGTGCAACTAATCTAGCCCTGACTAACTCGAAACTTGGTCAAACATAACTGACATAGAAAAATCTAGAATCTGTGGTGTAACTAGACTCAGTTTGATGTCTCACTCTCAACAATGGGACTCCTGCTGTTCCACCAATCCGAATCATTGTCTCAGATTTGAGGATCAATTTGAAGCTGCCTCATGCATCTTTTTTTTTTTTAGTTAGCATTATTTTTTAATGTTAATACAAATCTTTTCAAGTTAAGCATATTAGCGACTTCCCTTGGATCTCTGAAATTGCCAACTTTAGTGGAATACTAAGTCTTCCAAATAGTCATAATAGTTTTGGTTGTTGTTAATGCTTATTTGATGGTGAGTTCATAATCAAGTTTCTTTTACCTTTACAGTATGGTGCAACATTTCAAAGACTTGATGGACGCTCGGTACCATCCCAGATTCAGATAACAACTCCATCGTCGTTGTCGACAGCAACTGGAAATGCTCCTGATAATTCAGCATGTGAGACTTACCACGTTGTGCCTTTACCTCAACCATATGATGCAGATCCTAGGTATTCCCGCTTACAGCGTGAAGGATTGGTCTCAAGACGTGAGAAGTCTATGAACCACACACAAGAAGAGCTGCACACTCTTAGAAGAAATGGTAGCAGTTCTGCTGTCGAAACCTTGGGTGCCATTAAAAAGCGAAACATTGCAGAATCTGAAGAAGGATTTAAACTTACCCATCCTGAATCTGAGAAATATCTGTCTGCAAAAGCATGTGATACAAGTTTTGTTATTACAACCTCAGAAGATGAAGATGTCTGCCCTACATGTCTGGAGGGTAAACTCTCTACAGACCGAAACTCAACCTTTCATCATGCAGCTTCACTCTCCACATTCTAAAGTTTCATTTTATAATAACCAATGCAATGTTGCTAACCTCAAAAGCTACCATTTTTACTTTACATTTCAATGGTTCAAAAGACTTTCAATCTTTTGGTTGATCAATATTTGAAAACCAAAAGCCATTTCTTCATTTCATTTTCTTCCAATTATGTTATATCTCGCACTTAGTTGAAACCAATTAATGTTGACATAATATTCCAAAAGAAAGAAAAAAGAAAAACCTGCATTAATGCTCTAATAAAGGCTTTAAAGTTTAAGCTGAAGACCAAACTTTGATGATGGTAGGAGAACCGTAATTAATTCTCTGGAGTTGATTTTGTACAAGTATGATATAAAGTTTAAGACAAAGGTCACCAAGCATGTGTAGCCATAAGTGTTACAAAGTATAAATTATTTTTTTGCCCTTTAATTCTGGTAATTCCTTTCATTTGTTGTGTGTTTGCAAGAGTACAAAATTTATACCCGTTCACTGTCAGTTGGAAGTAATCTAAATGTATTGGCTGCTCTTTGCAGAGTATACTCCAGAAAATCCAAAAATTGTGGCAAATTGTTCTCATCATTTTCATCTGAGCTGTATATATGAATGGATGGAAAGAAGTGACACTTGTCCAGTATGTGGCAAGGTATCAAATAATTTCTGACTTCTCTACGTTATGCTACCTTTTCAAGATACAGTAATTTGCTTTTGTAGATTGGAGGAGTGATTTTATACAAAGTTTAGGAATTTCTTATTTGTCATTTTAGGTTGCCAATATTATATATATATCCATGTACATTGTGTTAGGATCAAGTCCGACACTAAGAGGGGGGGTGAATTAGTGCAGCGGTTAAAAACGACGATTTCATAGATTTTGGAAAACTGTTTCGATGGAAGATTCGTTCGACGATTAAATCCGTATCGGAAATATGTTTAACTTGAAAGCGTTTGTAAGTGAATGATGTAGAGAAGAAGTAGGGCAGTGGGCAAGTTAAATGGTTTGCAGCAAAGATAAACAGCAAAGTAAAATGCAAACCAATTTATAGTGGTTCGGTCGTCCGACCTACGTCCACTCCCGATTCGTCCTTCATCGAGGCCACCGACTTTCACTATTAGTCTTCTTTCAACCGGGCGAAGACTAACTACCCTTACAACTCAATTCTCCTTTTACAGGTTCCAGAGTTAACCTTTACAGGACCTCTCACCCCTCTCTTAGACTAAACCAATACTAAACTAGAGGGGAGGATTTCTCAAGTGATTACAGTAGAATTTTTCCTCTTTTTGTTCTCGGTGTATAGTTTAACCATAGATGAGAGAGGTATTTATAGGCCTCAAGATGATTCAAATTTGGAGCCCAAATTTGAATCACCCCGGTTTTCAAGGTACTGACGGTACCACCACCAGTTGACTCTGACATTGGGCGATACCACCGCCTAGTTTAGTGGTACCACCGCCCAGGCAGAGTCTCGACTACTAGACTTAGGCGGTACCACCGCCCAGACTCAACCTTGGAGGCTGAGCCTTCAAGCGGTTCCATCGCCAACCCTGGTGGTGCCACCACTTGACGTGGCACCAGGGCATTGTTTGGGCCTTTCATCCAGCCCAACATAGCCCTAATTCGAGCCCAGTTGGCCCCTAATTGAGTTGGCCCAATTTCAACCCAATTAAACCTAATCCTACTTCGATCGATACCATTATTACAAAGCTTAATCGAATTTGTTGCTCGACATGTCATTGGTCCATCGACGCTTCATCCGATTCTTAGGTGCATCGTCCTCTCTTGCGGCATGTTGCCCAATCGGTAGTTGTCCTCCGCAACTCCGATCTCCTTGCTGCAACTCCACTCTTCTTGGCTCGATGCCCGAATCCTTTGTTCGAAGTCTTCTGCCGATACGTCCATCGATCATCTGGCTTGACGTACAATCTTCTGACATGTTCTCCTCCGGCGTAACGTCAATTCTTCCTGCTTCAATTGTCTAATCCTGATCGAAGGTAGTCCTGCGTCACTCAAAACGCAGTTAAATCATAATCATTATCAATTGGTTTCATCATCAAAATCCGAGATTCAATACATTGGTACCTTGAAATATGTCCATGCCTTTAACTATTGTCAAATATCATTTTCTTTGAAATGTTTGACATCTTTCTGAATACACAAAAAGGCACACATTCATCCTATCCTCAGTTGTTGACCCTCTGAACTTCCCGTTGATCTATTCTCTTGAAGTACCAAACTGAACCAAAGAGAGAAACAATTACAAAGGAAGACAAAAGAAAGGTAAATAAAATGGGAGAGAAACATGAAAAGTAATGTGAAAATGATAATTTTGTTACTCACTAGCTAGATTGGAACTGCTGAAATACTTGTAGAATGCTTGCATAAGTTAAATGAGTTTATACAACTATGTGTGATGGTTGCCAGTTGCCACTATTGGAGATGAATTAGTTAAATAAGGATTATTGCAGTATAAGATATGCAATTTGCCCTAGATTTAATCTCTTGTTTCTCCTTTTCTGTGCCTGATCCAAAAAGGTCCCGTCTATTGCATTCAAATAGTTGGAACTTCATTGAGTTTGTTGATACTGGTTTCACAAATCTTGCTTGGGTTTATTCTTTACTCTTATTCCTTCTTTTAGCTACTTGCACAAAAATAATTTCAGCAACGAGTTATTAAATAGCTAAACTTAGTACAACTTATCAGAATCCATGGTATCATGCAATTTGTTACTTATTATCTTTGTGGGTTATCAATCTCAGGAGATGGAATTTTGTGAGAGCCCGTGATAAAGACAGTATATATATTCTGGAGCATGCAATACTGGACAATGTTTCTAAATAAATTTTATGTCACCACTGTAAGAACTATCAACAAAATGAGCGCTGTATCTACCCTGAAAGTGTTTGAAATTAAAAGATCGTGTAGCTCAAAAATAACAAAGTGTTTTATGATTTTGTTTTCTATTTTGCTGTTTTGCATGATGAATTGTGTTAGAGACTTCTGCAATATCTCCCACAAGTCTAATGGTCACTTGCTGCTGCCTATTGCATTGATGTGCTCTCTAAGAAGAACGAAATACATTCATCAATTACACATACAGCTAATGCGAAAACTTGGATCAGGGATTGGTTATGATTATGGTCATGTTTCTACTTTGTTTTCAGTTCCTAATGCTTTTGAGTCCCCAAAAAGTGTTTAGTTAACTCACGTGTTTATTGTGTATTCTTGCGCTGTCAATTTCATATACAGTTAATGCAAGCCCGCTGAGGATTGGATATGGTAATGTCGCTGCTTTGATTTCAGTTTCTAGCATTTTGAGTTTTCTAAAGGCGTCTAACTTACCAGTGTAGTTGATGAAATAGTTCTATCTGGGAATGATTAATACATATGCTGTTGATATTGTATAATGAACTGTCATTCTATCGCCTTTACGGCATTAGAATTACCTAATCCTGTTTCCCTCTACTTTTCCATGTTTCGGCATCTTGTGATTGTGTTTTCTTATTGGCTGCAATGTGAATGATTCAAAGCTTTCAAAGATGTGCATATTCATGGCGTCCAAATCTCATATATTAGTGTCTCTACAACCAGAATTCTGACGTAGACGTGCATCAATATGCAGCCATTTTTTTAGGACTCAAGTTATCCTCCCACTGGAATTAGGGAGCAAGAAGTGGGAACTCCATCCGCTTCAAAGGATGGATCATGGATAAATGTTGAGCCTTTCATTATTAAACAGTGGACGACATCAACCAATACACGGAGGATTCTTCTAACCGGTACATGTAAATTAACACAAATCAAGAACTAAATCGATGCCGAAGAAAAGCCAACAAGAAGCCAAAAAACCACAATTTTTTTCCCCTCGAGTTCCAGCAGTAATCAAAGAAATAAAACACGACCAGATCTCATTTGTGTTGAAGTGTTGATATTAAGGTTGGGACACTAACATTTCTCCACAAGTTCAAGCCGATTTCCCAGCAGCCTTGTGCTTATGAATGTTGTGGTCTATGAATCAAGAATCACAAATTGGAAACTGCTGCAGAACATATTCCGCAAGCTAGCAGAGCAAAGCAAGCAGACATTGAAACATCCTGAGACGGAAAAGTCTTGAACCTTTTTATCATGCGATTAGCATCTCACATGCAGTCTTACCTTTTAGGATGAATACTGATGGCTTACCGCTGTACCAAGATACATCCTCACTTTCACAATGACCTGGAGCATGCTGAAAATTGGGGTGTTAATGATAGGTTTTGATATATGAGGAAGGCCGACCACAATTTATATGATAAGTTTGAAATATGAGAAGGCCAACCACAATTTATAATGATCCATAAGTCCAAAGCAAATGTTTGTAAATGAATACTGATGGCTTACCGTTGTACCAAGATATGTCCTCACTTTCACAATGACCTGGACCATGCTGCAAATTGGGTTGTTAATGATAAGCTTCATATTCGAGAAAGCCAACCACAATTTATAATAATGATGGCAGCAAGTTATGTAATCCATATGTCCAAAGTAAATGTTTGTAAATGTCAGCGGTCAAGCCATCTCAATACTTGATGCAATAAGAAATTCCAAGTTTAGCAATAATCACTCTGGTAAAAACACAATGAACTGAAAGTGTAATTACTGGTTCATTCCTCTTCAGTATGTGCAGCCGAATGTGTTGGATATCTCCACATCACATCGCCCCAGGTGCTCTGTCCATCTGTTACCTCCTTCACGACCGAAGCTACCTCATCAATGCTTACACGGATCTGCTGCTTACTATCCCTCTCTCGTATCGTCACACTTGTCGTCGAGTCGACAGTAATGGCAAAGGGGACACCAATCTCATCTGTCCTTGCATACCTTTTTCCTATGGAGGTACCTGAAAAAATCCCAACAATCGGCAAATATATGAAACTGATTTTAATGTCCACCCATATGATCTAAAATTACTTGAATCACCATGCAAAACAGTGGTATTTATGTGATTGTCATGTTATCGATTTCATGTATATATGATCAGAAGATTATTCTAGCCAGCATAGATAAACAAACACACATCTATTATAACGAGTGAACAGTAAATTCTTCAACCAGTAGCTGACCAAGATGTATGGCATGTGAAGATAAATTTAATCAAAACTGAATATGGTGGACCTAGTTTGTTTTATTTTGATATTTTTTCCAATAAGCATACCTGTGATGTCAATAATATGAGAAATCCCAGCTGCTGTAAGTGATTTTGCAATTATTTTGGCCACATCATCAAACTTTTGGGTCTTGATCAATGGGAAGACGGTGCACTTGATGGGAGCCACAAGTGGAGGAAAACTGAAGACATTCAGCTGTTCATCCTCTGCTTTGCTTTGTCTTGTGTAAAAAGAATGCTCAAACAGACAGTATATTATTCGTCCAATGCCAAAAGATGGCTCAATAACAGATGGTGTAAAGACCCTTTGGTGCTCCTTCTTCTTGTCCATACTAATTGACACCATTTTTTTCATAATGGAAACAGTTTTTCCAAGAGTGCAGACATGGAAATCCATTTCACCTTTAGATTCCAAAGTGGCCTTCATTTCCAGTGCTTCCTTTTCACTCATAGCCTGTCCATGGAGAGATGTGGCATAAACAAATGCAAAAATAAATGTCTGTCACAGAAATTAACAGGTAGTTAGAGGCAAGCAATCTTTGCACTCACCTCCAGTGCTTCAACCACCATCTTTTGGCTGCCCTTAAATGCAAGACCAAGTTCTTTCTTTGATGGGACAATAACTAGTTTCTGAGATATAAACACCAACAATCAAACAAACTTTCTATGAAAGCTTGAGTGGCAGCATCTAAAGGAAGTATATTTACAAAAATATTATAATTTCCATACTTCTCTTGGTGGCAAAATCTCAAGTTTTCATACGTAAAATTCCAAAAGAAAGGGAATAAAGACAAAGTAAAACAAAGAAGCTTACCTCTACCTCCCTAGGTTCTGGGAACTTCTCGTGAGCAACAAGAGGAACACCACTTTTCTCCTGTCAACAACTCGGGATTAAATATCCATCCATAAAGTTTGTGTTTGATACTAAACCTTGAACAAATAATCAAAATGAAGCAATATAGTTGAATAAGTATTTTCCAAGTACAGTCAGACATGCATTGAGAATGCAGTTGAGACAATACAATATCAAAATTCTTACTTTCCATTAAATACCTCTTATGAATTGTCTTAAAATAGGTAATGGTTATGACAAATATATAGCATGTAGGAAGTCTATTATTAGAACTTGCTAGAGCAATTATGATTAAATGAGATATACGTAACTTACTGAATGAGCCCGTAAATCATAAGCAGATCTATCAGCAATCCCTACACATTCAATCCAGCCATAGGAGCACTCTATCTCTGCATCCCAACAGTCGGCAGCATAGTGAGCCATCTCATTTGGCAAGTGCTGCCTGAAGCGCAATCGATCTTTATCAATTCCAAGCCATGTCAAAAAGAGGAAGACTCTCCCTATGAAATAGCCCAGTGTTTCATTGTTGACAACTCCCTGTGTAAATGGTATTAGATACTTCAGATGTAAGATATCCAAAGATGGAACAAATATATATATATATATATATATATATATATATATATATATATGTCGGACCGGTATGTACTGTCCGATACGGGCGATATGCTTCGGTATGACAGACCTTGTACATACATATGTATGCATGTACATACATATGTATGCATGTACATACATATATATATATATATATATATATATATATATATATATGTGTGTGTGTGTATGAATACATATATGTACATGTATGTATGTATATACTTATGTATGTATATACATACATGTATATATACATACATATATATATATGTACATGTATACATATATATATTTATACATGTATACATATACATGTATATATACATGTATATACGTGTATATATATACATATATATATATACATATATATATATACATATACATATACATATATATATATACATATACATATATATATATACATATACATATATATATATATATATAATCTAGAACAGGGAAGAACTCATAATGATAGCTAAAAAAACAAACCTTCAAGACTGCCTCACCAAGAATCATTGGTTTGGCAGATTTTCCTGCCAATTGCTCCTCCCTAGGGAACATCAAAAACTCCAAGTTGGCAACATCAACAAATTTAGGGTGAGACTTGTCATCAGGATCCACAAAATGTTCAATCTCCGCTAGAGTGAATTCACGGACTCTTAGAAGACCTTGGCGAGGTGAAATCTGGTCACCATAGATAAGCAAATAGAATTAGATTGACAATTCAATTATAATGAAAAAAAAACTCATGCAACAAAATCGACATGGAAGTTCCAACTATTTGGCATGGACTATTTTATTCAGTGAAAGGAACCCTCATGCAGTGAGCAAAATAATGATAATTAACCAAAGATGATATTCCTACTTATGAAAAAGGAACAATTATAGTCAATTCTAGAAGTAAACTGGAAAAAAGTGAATCATCACTGTAATCACCAATAATTCTTCTCCCTTAATATAAATCAATTAACATAAATAATGCACTGCTTTATTTACATTATTAACTTCCTTGTTTGTGTAGTATAGTTAAGGAAATGAATAAAATTAATTACCTTAGTTACGTGGACAAATTAGAAATTTCATCAATCAATTAAATTATTAATTGATTTATTTCCTAATGAGTGATGTGGATTTTAAAAAGTAAATAGTTTAAATTTCATTTTTGTGTCCGAACCATAAGAAATAAATATTACAATTCTATCTTTATGTGTGAAAGCAAAATAAAAATAAAAATTAAAACATTGTTTACCTTTCAGGAAAAGTTCATCTTCTTCTATATAAGGGAGGTTTCTCCTCTCTCATTCCTCAAAGTTTGAAAGCGGGAGAATTGAGATTTGAGAAAAGGATTCCTCTATTCTTGTCTAACCAACTTTGATTTATATCTTGAAATCTTTGATATTGGGATTATTAGGAGACGTAGGATCCTCTATTCTTGTCTAACCAGCTTTGATTTATATTTTGAAATCTTTGATATTGGGATTATTAGAATTTTATGATACATAATAATATTTTAATTTCAAAATTTTATGATTAATAAATAATGATAATTGATTTATAATGTTAAAATGATTATTTGACTTATAATGATCTCATAATCTTAAATGAATTTCAAGATTGTTTAAATTGTTAAAATTCTTATTTTTGGATCAACATAGTAGTTCTGATTCATTTAATTAGATATATCTATGTTTCAAGAATTATATGTGAATTTTTATTAATTAGTTAGTTTTAAATTTAAGACCATAAATCAAAATTATTTATTTCATGAATTTAAGTTATTCTCTAATAATTAAAAATATTAAAATCTAATTTAATAAGAGGGGTCAAATTAGGTGGTCTGGCGTGAGTTAAGTTGATTAACCAAACCAACCAATGCGGTCAAGTACGACCTAGCACATATGATCAAGCAAAACCGAGCTCATGTGGCCAGAAATAATATAACTCATGTGGTTAAACATGACTTAGTCCATGTGGCCAAGTATGGTCCAACCCTTATGGTTAGGCATAGCCCAGTCTATGCGGCCAGGTACGATCCAGCTTATGTGGCCAAGCATGACCCAACCCATGCAGCCAGGCACAAATCAATCCATGTGACTAGGCATGACCCAGCCCATGTGGCCAGGTATAGCGCAACCCATGTGGCCAAGTACAACACAACTTATATGGCCAAGCACGATCCAGCTCATGTGACTAGGCACGACCCAACCCATGTAGTCAAGCATGGCCAAACTCATATAGCTAAGCACGAACTAACTCGTGAGCTAAGCGTGGTCTAGTTCAGTGGTAAGGCTCAACCAAACTTGTAAAGCTAGGCCGATCAGTTATGCAACTGGCATTAAACACATAGTCACCCCTCCATCCAACCCCTCAACCCAAACTGTTACCTGAGACAAACATATGCGATGCCCATGACCCATCCATGACTCTGGTGGGTCGGCTCGTCTGGGCTAGCACTATACGACATAGTTCAATAGCCTCAGCCTTCATTGATTTGAGCTTGTTAATTAACTGAATCAGACAAATTTGATTGGTTTAAGCCGGTTTAGGGTGATTCCATACCAACTTAACTAGTTCAAACCTACTTAACCAAAATAAAATCAATCAACTCTAAATTAGACCAATCTAAGATGATTTCGGACCGATTCTATAAGGATTTGAGGTTGGTTCCATTAGGTCCAAATTTATTTGAGTTTCGTTTAAGTAATTTGAGTTATTGCAATTAGGGTTCTAGTTGATAGAGGATTCTTGAAAGATTAATGTCTCATGTTTTTATGATTTGATTAACTTAAAATTTTCATATGAATGTGTCGTTTGAAAATGATTATTTAAAATGATTAGTTATTTTCTACTATTTCTTTTAAATTAAGTTTATGATATTAATGTGATTGTTATCATGTAGTATATATGCCTATGCTAGTGGTCTACATTAGAAGTGCAACTTATGAAAGGAGCTACGAGTCCATCTCTATGTGGAGCCACCAATAAAGATAGTCTAGCAGATTATATATACATCAAGCATAGTCCCTAGTCTTAGGTGGAGGACACTTTTTATCACCTGTGGTCCTACCAAGAAGATATGATTCTTTTTTAGTAAAAAATATTTAACGTTGTAAATACAAGAATTCGAATTCAAAAATACAAAAAA
This sequence comes from Musa acuminata AAA Group, assembly GCF_036884655.1. Classification (NCBI taxonomy): domain Eukaryota; kingdom Viridiplantae; phylum Streptophyta; class Magnoliopsida; order Zingiberales; family Musaceae; genus Musa; species Musa acuminata. The sequence continues at coordinate 64,719 of NC_088352.1, forward strand.
GGTTCTTTTGTAAACGAAGTTAATGGTTTATTTTTTTAAATATGGGATGTGACAATCATATATTAAGTAACATGTATGATAAAAGAATGGTGGTTGAGATATAAAATTTTGTTTATGCTTTCAAGTCAATCTTATACTAAAGAAATTAAGATAATTGACTAGATCCATATATCATAGACCATATATGCAATAATAAATGCTTTGTGTATGGCATTAATTATGTTTTGTTATTCAACTGGAGAATCATGATTAAAGATTGGAAGTTTGAAACCTTGACTGTCAGAAGCCCCTTAGTTTTCCACTTAGATAATGCCTACAGGTGATTACTGAGACAGATTGTCTATCCACAATATAAAAAAAACAGGCTCAATTATTACTGACTGGAGTTTGTAACTTTTTACCATTGAATCAATCAGCATTGAGCTTGATCAGAGTAGATTAGGGCCATAAGATAAATTGTAACAAAACCATGTCTCTGAATCATGAAACCTAATCAGGTTGAGCTAAGGCAAACCTGGCAATTCCAAGGAAACCAAACATAAATTTGGGAGGAGCCTTCTGAACTAGGTTTGATCTTTAAGGGAAAATACTGAATGTGTCTTATAGGGACAATTTATTTAACTTTGACCAAAAACAAATACGATGAAATACGGATGTTGAACTTCTGGTGAAACAATAAAAAAAAGAAGCAACCAAGACCATTGGCAAAGTAAAAGGGGGGGAACCACACCTCATTTCTAAATGCCTGACCAATCTGAGCTGCTGCAAATGGAAGTTTATTCCCGTTATAGTAGTACAGGTCTTTAAAATTCACGAAGATGCCCTGTGCTGTCTCTGGCCTCATATACCTATAGCCATAGACGATGCAAAGTAGAGGTAAATTTAAAAAATCCTAATTGATAACCTAGAAATCTACAATCTACATATTCATTTAAAATATGTCAATTATATCTCACCCAGGGCTCAGGCCTGATGGGCCAATGGAGGTCTGAAACATAAGATTGAACGGGTACAGATCAGAGAGAGGGTTCTTGGTATCAGGGGCTGTGATCCCGTACTCCTTCAGTTTTGCTCCCAATTCCTCAGCAGATAGGTCATCCAACACCATGATAACATGCTTGAGCTCTGCGGCTTTCTCAGGTGATAAAGTGAGGTCCTTCTCGAGCTTCTCCTTGCAGAAATCCTTGAGCAAGTGATCAGCTCGGTAGCACGTCCCCGTCTTCTCATCTTTAACCATCAGATCAGTGAACTTCTCCACGTGCCCAGATGCCTTGAGGACAACCTCAGGGGTGACACAGGGACAATCGACCTCCAACATGTTCTCCTCTAGAACAAAATGCTGAGACAAGAAACAAACAGATGGAGATAGTAACTGTTAGAATAAATGTCTTTGATCATTACCATGGCTATCATTATGAAATGTAAGAACTTTACCCTATAAAGCATAATTAAAAGCAAAAGAGTGACATATATCTGAGTGTAAAGATCTAAAATTGCCTCAATTCTTTATTGCTGGAAGTCCTCAATTAAACTTATCTGGAAGAGAATGTCAGAATAGCATTGGGTTATGTACTTCCACAGATCAGATCAATATGGGATCTTCTACACCTTCTGCTGCTAAAGATCAACGGATGTGGCTTCTCACCTGGCGCCAGAAGGCAAGCACGTTGGACTTGACAGCGCACCCGGGCGGGCCATAATCGTAGAGCCCAGCGACGCCGCGGTAGATCTTGAAGGACGGGATGTAGAACAGCCTCCTCTCGAGGGTGTTGACGACGGCCTGGCGGAAGGCTTCCCTGCTGCTGGCGGCCGCCCCGTCGCCGTTGTTGGAGAGGGCGGCCTGGAGGCGCCTGGCGGCGGCGCCAGCATCGACCTTGAGGGCCTTGAGAGCCTCGACGGCGGCGTCAATCTCGGCCTGGGCGGCGCCGCCAGGGCGGGCCTTGAGGGCCCGGACGGCGTGGGCCTGAGCGTCGACGGCGGACTGCTTCTCAGCCAAGGCCTGCCGTAGGGACTCCTCGGAGGCGGCCATCGGAGGAGGAATCCGGGCAGCGATGGAGGAGGAGAGGAAGCGGCGGAGGTGGAGTAGGGTTTTGGGACGGGCAGGCGATATCGAAATGGTGGCGAAGCGTAGGGAACGGAAGCGCATAAGCTATCGGAAATAACGGAGTGTAGAATATAAAGTATTTATTGCATCCTATGTCACGTTACCGTGTGACTGGGTTGGGCTCGAATGTTAGACTGCGGAGTCGGGCTTAACGAAGGAGACAACAATGAGCTGGTTCATTTTGACGGGGGAACAAGTCAAACCCTGTTTGACTCCAGCGCTTGTGAATTTGGATCTTCAATATGATCATCCGACTGTCAGTGCATGATTTGAAGATTCGTGTCACAAGAACAATTCCACTGAATCCACGCTTAAGCTTTCCTATCATGCAAGGAGGTTATGAAAAATGATTCGAGTTAAGTGGATATGAAAAGAAGACACTAGGTATGAAGCTTTCTTAACCATGGGTCAAATAATTAGTTGGCTTTTGATTTTTTTTTTTCAGATAATAAGAATGGCGATATTTGAAAGCGGCTTCATGCAATTTTCTTAATCATTACTGTTGGTGTAAACAACTTTTTTAGCCGTGTCCTCGGGACCGACGCGGCTTGTTCAAGGGTCCGAATGACAGGGATCTTGCATGGCGTCCCTTGAGGCCTCCTGGTGGCCGATTACGGTGGTCTGGTCGGGATGTCCCGGCAGGAGGAGAGCTTCATCGTAGCGCCGGGGAAGAGGCGACCTCGTCTCGCACCTGCACACAGGTCGGGTCGGAAGCTCGGCCCGACCCCTCCGACGATCAAGTCAGTGACATAGAGGGGGTTGTGGAAGAGGGAGTGCCTCTGTGTGAGTTCGTCCTCCCCATTCGTATAGAACTCTAGGGTATTTATAGATGAGTTTGATGTTACCTGATGTGGCTGCCTGCAGGAGCATGACTGTACCTCCGATGGCATCTGACATTGCCATTGGGGTTGCGTGGAGAATTGGCTGCCCGCAGGGTATGGGCAAGCCTCAGTCGACGTCCTCCTCTGCCTCGGCTGAGCGCGCTGTCATGGACTTAGCTAGTTTTGCCTAAGTCGTGCGGCACCCTTGCGTGTCCGTCCGCAAAGGTCAGCCTCCCCGAAGCCTCTCATTGTCCCTTAGGACCACCAAACGAGAGAACGGGTTAGAGAGAACGCCTCAATCGGGAACCACAAGCAAACATCTCCGAAAAATACTTCATAGACAATGCAAATTACAAACAGACTTTACAAGCTCTGAACAGTGGCATAACAAAGGGTAAAATGGTCCATTATAGACCGAGAATCTCTCGCACGTGTCCACATGACACAACCTTTATTTACAAGCATAAAGAGGCCACCAACCCAACTAAAATGGGACTATCAAGCCTTTGGCCGCCCCTCTACATGCTGTACAAGGCATGAACATGTCAAAAGACACGGACATACATAAGCATTACATCAAACATCTTGTTTCGAAGTTTGTCCGTGACAGCGCGGGGTCAGCCGGTGGAGTCGTTGACTGGGAGCCGGTGACACTGGCGCATATCAAGTCGGCGTTAATGCTTATTTCCTCGGGCAGTGTGTTGTCCAGGCATGGCTAACGTCAGGACGTGTCATGTTGCCATTTTTATCCTTATCATATTCCCCCCCGAAAGGAGCTATGCGTTGGTTGTTGTACAAGGGGGGACCGATGCATGGCTTCTGTCTTCAGGCGAGCGGGTCGCGCGGACGCGGTCTCGGGGAACATGGAGCCGAGGAGCACGACGCAGGCGGGCTGGCCGCGCAGGTGTGTCTCGGGAGGGCATAGAGCCGAAGGGCCGAGGAGCATAACGCAGGCGGGCTGGCCGCGCAGGTGTGTCTCGGAAGGGCACAGAGCTGAAGGGCCGAGGAGCACGACGCAGGCGGGCTAGCCGCGCAAGTGTGCCTCGGGAGGGCACAGAGCCGAAGGGCCGAGGAGCACGACGCAGGCGGGCTGACCGCGCAGGTGTGTCTCGGGAGGGCACAGAGCCGAAAGGCCGAGGAGCATGACGCAGGCGGGCTGGCTGCGCAGGTGTGGTCTTGGGCACCATGTTGTCGAGGATCACGACGCAGGCGAGCAGACCGCGCAAGCGTGGTCGCGAGGGCCATGCGGCCGAGTAGCACGACGCAGGCGGGCAGGACGCGCAGGCGTGGTCTCGGGCACCATGCGGCCGAGGTGTTCGGCGCAGGCAGACTGTGGCTGCGCAGACGCCGCTCAGGCGGGCAGGCCGCGCTGAGGTGGGCTCGGTCATCTATAGCTGAGGGATATGGCAAAAGCCGGGGGACTCGATTCAGGCGGGCAGGTCGCGCTGTACCTCTCGGCGGTGTGGCCGAGGGACTCCGCTCAGGCGGGCAGACCGCACTGAGGTGAACTCGGCAGCGTATGGCCGAGAAGCTCGGCGCAGGCAGGCTGCGGCCGAGGGACGTGAGCCAGGTGGGCAAGCCGCCCTGAGATGGACTCGGCAGTGAATGGCCGAGGAGCTCAGCGCAGGCAGGCTGGCCGCGCAGGCGTGTCTCGGAGAGTATGGAGCCGAGGGGCACGACGCAGGCGGGCTGGCCGTGCAGGTGTGTCTCGGGGATGATGGGACCGAGGAGCACGACGCAGGCGGGCAGGCCACGCCGAGGTGGATCTCGGCAGTGTATGGCCGTGAAGCTCGGCGCAGGCAGGCTGCGGCCGAGGGACACCACTCAGGCGGGCTGGCCGCGCAGGGGTGGACTCGGGCAGTCTACGACCGAGCCGTGCGAATGCAAAAAAGAGGGGGGTTAGGCCGAAGCTAACCGTGAGCCAAGAGGCGGTCAAGTAAACATGGAGCCTTCACTTGGAAGAGACTGAGGTAGGGGCTAGATTCCTTGCACGAGGATTACACCGGATAGCAACCGCGGGTGCTTGACAGCTGCTACGAAGCCCGCCACCCAGAGTCACTCCTCTTCCTTGCGGTCACCCAAGCTTCCGCCGTGATGTACCGATTAGCTCGCTGGAGCATATCTGGTACTATGGTGGGGGGTCACTCTACGAGGGACCAGTAGAATCTGGAAGGTCGCAAGCCTACCATAAACGCCTATACTAACAGAGAGGGGTGAGTGTCCGATAAGCTCCGGATTTGCGTGGCAAAGCGATCCACGAAATGTGAGAGGGGCTCGTCCTCTTTTTGTTTGAGTCCGAGGAGCAGTGCCGCGAAGGGCTTTGGCCGGGCATGGGCTACGAAGTGGAACTCGAAGTCCTTGGCGAGTTGGCCGAAGGAAGTGATCGTTCCGGTCTTCAGGCCGCTGTACCATGTGCGGGCCGAACCCCTCAGGGTCGTGGGAAACGCCCTGCACATTAAAGCGTCAGACGTTCCGTACATTGCCAATTGGGCACGGAAAGCGGCGACATGGTTCGCTGGGCCAATGGAGCCGTCGTATGCGTCCAAAGAAGGGAGCTAGAAGTTCGGGGGAACCGTGTGATCTCGTATCTCTGGTGCGAACGGAGATCCTCGATATGCGTCCATCCCGAGCTCTCCCTTTGAGTTGCGAAACTCCTTCTCTAGTTCGTCGAGCCGCTGACTAAGAAAGCATAGTTGGGCTCGTAGGGAGTCCATTGACTCCGGAGATAATACCTCGGGCTTTGGGCGGCCGCTCGGGTCTGCCATCACTGGATCCCCGAGTGGGGTCGATCGGACCCGAGGCGAAGTGGGAGGCTCCGGAAGCGTCATGTGGGCCCGGGCGGGCGGCTCTTGTTGCCGTAGCGGCTGAGTCATAAGCGGGGGTGTCGGTTGGGAGACAAGCGGGATGATGGTTTGCACCATATTCGTCAGAGCTCGGACTTGACGAGCGAGGCCGTGAAAGACCTCGGATGACACCGGTGAGGGGACGTTTGGAGCGCCCTCGGGCGGAAGCAGATCCGGGTTGTCGAATGAACGCCAGTAGCGTTCCGAGGTCACGGGGAGGTCGTCAGCCCGCGGCCCGTCACGCAAGGGACGCACGGCCTGCGCCCCTGCTAAGAACGATCTCTCGGCTGGGAGTTCGTCGGGATCAGTCTGAGGATCCCTCGACATTCGGGCCCTCCTTCTAGCGCCAATCTGTTGGTGTAAACAACTTTTTTAGCCGTGGTCTCGGGGTCGACGCGGCTTGTTCAGGGGTCCGAATGGAAGGGATCTTGCATGGCGTCCCTCGGGGACTCCTGGTGGTCGATTACGGTGGTTTGGTCGGGATGTCCCGGCAGGAGGAGAGCTTCGTCGTAGCGCCGGGGAAGAGGCGACCTCGTCTCGCACTTGCACACAGGTCGGGTCGGAAGCTTGGCCCGACCCCTCCGACGATCAAGTCAGTGACGTAGAGGGGGTTGTGGTCCTCCCCATTCGTATAGAACTCTAGGGTATTTATAGATGAGTTTGATGTTACCTGATATGGCTACCTACAGGAGCAGGACCGTACCTCCGATGGCGTCTGACATTGCCATTGGGGTTACGTGGAGAACCGGTTGTCGTAGGGTATGGGCGAGCCTCGGTCGACGTCCTCCTCTACCTCGGCTGAGTGCGCGGGGTTAGACGGTGGAGTCGTTGATTGAGAGCCGGTGATGCTGGCGCATATCAAGTCGGCGTTAATGCCCATTTCCTCAGGCAATGTGTTGTCCAAGCATGGCTGACGTCAGGACGTGTCATGTTACCATTTTTACCCTTATCAATTACTACATTGGACGATCATTAATATAAAAGATTAAATTATTAAGAATAAAAAATAAATTATGCACAATGAAAAAAGAAAACAGTAGATATGACCAAATATGATATCGTCTTAAATATTGAATTAGGTGACCGTTAGCCTTTGAGCTTGATAAGGAGGATTGGCATGTGGACAAACCGATATGTCATATCCAACTAGGCACTAATCACTCAGCACTCGAGCTAATGTCGACTCAACACCAATATATATACTCACTTGAAAATATGAGACAAGTTGGAAGCAAGTGTTTGTAGTCCCAGCATCTAAATATTACTTGACGGAGAAGTGCCACTAACATATTCAAACACAATAGCGTATTCCCACACAGGTGTAACACCTTCTTTCGGAGTTGGAAGCTTACACATCACAGTTATAGTAAACTGTGATTATGATTCCACTACTGTTAATACAAGAATTTATTAACTTAGGAGTAAACAAGAAAGAAAACAAGAGTAGAAAGCACATCTCAGCACAAAATATAATAAAACAGTGACTTATTAACTTAGTAAATATCAGTAAACAGGAGTTTGAAAGCACATCTCAGCACACAGAATCTTAACACAAATACCTATTATCAAATATTTTAATTAAGATATAACAAAAGAGTACCTTTGATCAGTAAAATCAATTGCTTTAAGATAAATAAAATTAAATATATCGTTTTCATAAATGTCAACATAAATTTATTAAGTCCAAAGATCAAGATATTAAAGGCATCTAACTAAAGGAGATAATATATATACTTATCTCACAAAACAATTAGTAATGTTGATCGGGCATTGAGACATAGGCAATGCAAGAAACGTGGAAGCTACCTTGGGAGTCAGACCTCACAAAAATCAAATGGCTTCGGAAGGCCGTCCAAGTCTCCTTGCATTTCATCAACTAACCCTATAAAGACTTGTGTATCCTACAATGTCTTTCTTGTTTGTAATCAGGTGAGTGAGAGTTAATTCTAATAATTTATCATTTCTTAATATTTCCTTTTTTCACTTTCTTGTATGGTTGTAGCTTTACCAATAACACAAAATTTAAATGATCTTATTTTTATTATTCTAATATTATCTTATGTTGTGGACTCAATTTATCTTACCTAATCTAGATACTTATGACACCTACTTGTAAAGTGTTAACCTCCCTGACTAATATCTCGTGTGGACTTCTAACAGCCCCAAAATAAAGGATCAATGAATAAGTGAATGTATGACAAACTTTTGTTACCATTTCACTGAAGCACAACTTTGGATCACACCAAGCACAACTCAACAAAACACTTTATTTAGTAACTAAGATATGATTTGCTCATTCCGAACTATCATTCGAGAAAGGGTCCAATGCTACCTTGCCACACGCAAAATTCCTATATTGAGTGCTCGGACTATAGGATTAGATAATCATCCAACCCCAAACATTGTCCTGGAGTTCCATCCCCATACTGATAAGTTATTGGACTAATGTAATATCTGTATGATTCGAATGATACAGTAGTTTCAATCCCATTAATACTTTAAAGCTCAAAAAGTTTCACGTGGTCGACTAACACAAAAACCAAAACCAAAACCAGTATAAGCAAGTAGTTTAGTCAACCAGTACTAAACACACCGTCATAGCACAGAAATCGAGAATTTTAATAGGTGATAGGCACCTCTCACCTGGCATCAAGGAATAAGTAACACTATGATACCAGCTACTGCTGCTACTAGAGCTGCTAACCATGGTTTGCTTTTCGGTGAGCATGCAACTGTTGGCTTGGTTTCAGCGACCAGACAAAGAGTGTTTGGGGTCACAAACTGTTGGCTTGGTTTCAGCGACAGACAAAGAGTGTTTGGATACACAATGAGTTGGTGGATCATAATTAAACCTAATCGTCATGTGATCAAGAAATCAATGCGGCAGTAATGAAGCCGAACAAATAGAGAGAGAGACACTTCATGTTTGAGGAACTCATGGTGTGACGAATATTTCGTAGGCCATAGCTTCATAGACAAAATTGTTTGAGAGTAGGCCAGACGGTGGCCATGGATATGTCACTACAACAATTTTGGATGCAATTAATTCATCAGGAACTACAATATCTTCTTTTCTTCTACTTTTTTTTTCTTATTTTTTGAGGCAAGAAATATTTGATCTCCAATCCTGGATTGATACCGGACAAGGTTCTAACGAAAATCTCGATTTTCAACTATGTGCCCTATAAACGCATCCGAAGTCTCTCTCTATGTTTTTCAATTTATTTTTGAACGTTATGAATTGGTGATGATAAATGTTCTTGATGGGAGAACATTTATATAAATGAGGATTTTGATCCCCGGGCTCAATCATCTCTTTGAAGCAAAAAGACTTTCCTACATCATCTAAAGCGAGAGTTCTGAGCTGAGAAGTGCCAAAGTTCAAGAAGAAATCTTTGCAGAAATTCTTGACAACAATGGCTGGAGGTACGCTATTTTGTTTCCGCATCAGTTTTTATTGTGTTTATATTATAATGATTTAGAAACACAAGTTGGTTTCAGTGATTTCTTACATTTAGTATCAGCCTTTTGACCTCTTCCTTGATACGAAATAGTTTTCATTTTTTTTTTGTCATGAAAATAATTTGATCTTGGTTTCTTCTTGGAAACTTCTTGATATATTTTATTAAAAATCATGAGGAAATATCATTTTCAACATTTTAATCGGTAAAATGCTCATATTATGTGTGCATATTTAGTTATATAAAATTATGCTTATGAGCAAATTTTTTATGTTTAAAATGTCTAGTGATCCATATAATCTTAATTAATTAAGAATTAGTCACAACATCCTTAATTAATTAAAATTATATATAAAGTTAAAATAAGGATCACATAAGTAATTAGACAGCATATTGTGATTGATTATATTTTATATAATAATTATTATCCCATAAGTTCTTTTATTATATTTAATATAATTAATCAGGATAAAATATCAGATTATTTTCATAATTTACCCACGGGGATTATGAAATGGAATATAATTTGATAGTTTTATCATAAAGATTATATCAATCTATTTGAATTAAGAATTTAGCCCATAGGCAAATTTTATGTCATGAGATTCATATTTTTTTGACATGTTTCACATTGGTAAAACATGTAATTTAGTCTATTAAGCTTCAAATTTTGACATAAACATATTTGATTTTATGTAGTTTCTCAAACTGTTAATTTCTCTTATATTCGATGTGATATTTCCGAACTTAATGGTGATAACTATAAGATATGGAAAGAGAAAGTTCTCCTCGATTTAGGGTGGATGGATATTGATTATGCTATTAGGAAAGACGAACCACCTATAGTCACTAATACCAGCACTCCAACTGAGATCGCATTATATGAGCGATGGGAGCAATCCAATCGGCTCAGCATGATGTTTATCAAAACTAAGATGACTGCTGGCATACGTGGTTCTATTGACCAGCATGAAAATGTCCGAGACTTGCTAAAAGCTATTGATAAACAATTTGTCACTTCGGATAAGGCACTAGCAAGTACCCTAATAATGAAATTCTCATCCCTTAGACTCACCAATATAAAGGGTGTGCGTGAGCACATAATGCAAATGCGAGATATTGCGGCTCAACTTAAGAAATTTGAGGTTAATATGTCAAAATCCTTCCTGGTGCACTATATTTTGAACACCCTTCCACCTCAATATGGCTATTTTAAAATTTAATACAATACACATAAGGATAAATGGTCAATCAATGAATTAATAATCATGTGTGTTCAAGAAGAAGAGAGGCTAGTAATGGAATTAGGTGAGAGTGCATTGGTAGTAACCACTCGCGGAAAGAACAAAACTGACAAACATCAAGCCAATCAGAAAGCTCATCAGTAGGGAAAAAGTAAAATACCACCCCAAGCTAATATCAAGAAAGAAGCAATGTGTTTTTTTTGTAAAAGAAAGGGACACGTGAAGAAGGAATGCATGAAATTTCAACAGTAGCTTGAAAAGAAAGGTAAACCAACCTCATATGTATGTTATGAATCTAATATGGTCAATGTTAATATTAACACCTAGTGGATTGACTATGGATCAACAATCTATATTGCAAACTTTTTACAAGGTATGCAAAACCTAAGGAAGCCAGTGGGAAGTAAGCAAAATATTTTATCAGGAAATAAGATGGGCTCACATGTGGAGGTAATTGGAACATGCATTTTAACTTTAAGTAGTGGTTTTGTTTTAAAATTAGAAAAAATCTTTTATGTACCAAGTTTCTCATAAAACTTAATTTCTGTTTCTAGACTCGTACTATTTGGATATTCCTTTAATTTTAAAGACACATCATTTCGTTTATTACATAAATCTGATTGTATTGGGAATATGATTTTGTCTGATGGTCTTTACCTATTTTATTACAAAATGATAATACTCAAAGTTTAATGCATGTTCATGCTGGCATTAAGAGGTGTAATATTAATGTTGACTCTTCTATATTATGGCATCGGAGATTATGACATATCTCCATAGAGAGAATTAAGAGATTAGTTAAAGATGGGATACTTAGTACTCTTAATTTTACTAATTTTAAGACTTGTGTGGACTGTATTAAGGGAAAGCAAATCAATAAGTCCAAAAAAGGTACTAATATGAGTTCAGACTTATTATATATAATTCATAGTGATATATGTTGTCCAGAAATAGACATACGTGGTTAGAAATACTTTATCTCATTTATAGATGATTACTCACGATATATGTATATATAGTTGCTTCATAACAAAAATGAAGCATTGGATGCCTTCAAAGTCTTTAAGGTTGAAGTTGAGAACCAATGTGGTAAGCAAATTAAAATTGTGAAATCAGAGAGGGATGGAGAATATTATGGTAGATATACTGAAAATGGATAAGCACTTGGTCCTTTTGCTAAGTTTCTTCAAGAATATGAGATTGTTGCCCAATACACTATGCCTGGTTCTCCAGACCAAAATGGTGTTACAGAAAGAAGAAACCGAACATTATTAGACATGGTGTGGAGTATGCTCAGTAACTCCAATCTTCCTAAGTTCTTGTGGACCGAAGCACTAAAGACGATTGTGTATATATTAAACCGAGTTCCAACCAAGGCTATCCAAAAGACACCATTTGAATTATGGAAAGGTTGGAAACCGAGTTTGCGACATATGTGCATTTGGGAATATCCGTCTGAAGTCAGGATATATAATCCACAAGAGAAGAAACTGGACCCGAGGACTATTAGTGGGTATTTCATTGGATATGCGAAAAGTCCAAAGGTTACAAGTTCTATTGTCTCTTACACAACTAGGATTGTGGAATCAAGAAATGCTAAATTTCTTGAGGATTATGTAATTAGTGGGAGCGATCATTTCAAGAACATAGTTTTCGCACATGATCATATAGAATCTCAACCTTCCACATCAAATGATAGATTGATTATAGTTCATAGCACTCCTCAAGTACAAACTAGTGTTGAACAACCAATCATTGAAATTCCATAAGTTGTTGATAGTATTCTAATAGATCAAGCAGTTCAGGAATTACAACAAGCTCAACAACTAGTTGAACCACAAGTTCCTTAAAGAACCATTGGTACAACATTAAGAAGATCTACTAGAAATAAAAGATTAGTAATTCCTACTGATTATGTTGTATATTTACAAGAATCTGATTATAATATTGGAGCAAAAAATGATCCTGAAACATTTTCACAAGCCATGAGTTGCAAAGAATCAAATTTGTGGCATGATGCCATGAAAGAAGAGATGAATTCCATGATGAGCAATGGAGTTTGGGATCTTGTAGAGTTGCCTAATGAAGCAAAGACTATTGGTTACAAATGGGTCTTTAAAACTAAGAAAGATTCGTTATGCAACATTGAGAGGTATAAGGTAAGACTTGTTGCAAAGGGATTTACTCAAAAAGAGGGAATCGATTATACGAAAACGTTTGCTCTAGTATCCAAGAAAGATTCTTTACATTTAATTTTGGCATTAGTTGCTCATTTTGACCTTGAATTGCAACAAATGGATGTGAAAATAATATTTCTTAATGGAGATCTAGAGGAAGAGGTTTATATGAAACAACCTGAAGGTTTCTCCTTTAGTGCTGGTGAACACTTGGTTTGCAAGCTTAGGAAGTCTATATACGGCTTAAAACAAGCCTCCCACCAATGGTATTTTAAATTTCATGAAGTGATTTCTTCATTCGAATTTGTTGAAAATCTCATGGATCAATGCATATACCAAAAGGTTAGTGGGAGTAAAATATGTTTCCTTGTTTTATACATAGATGATATTTTGCTTGCAACCAACGATAAGGGTTTGCTATATAAGGTGAAACAATTCCTTTCTAAAAATTTTGACATGAGGGATATGGGTGAAGCATCTTATGTCATTGGCATTAAGATCCATAGAGATAGACATCGAGGCATTTTAGGTCTATCACAAGAAACCTATATCGATAAACTTTTAGAAAGATTTCGGATGAAGAATTATTCACCAAGTGTTGCTCCTATTGTGAAAGGTGATAGGTTCAATTTGAACCAATGCCCAAAGAACAACTTTGAAAGGGAATAAATGAAAAACATCCCATATGCTTCTGTCATAGGAAGCCTTATGTATGCTCAGGTCTGTACTAGACCTGATATTGCATTTATTGTACGGATACTAGGTCAATATCAAAGTAATCCAAGTATGGACCACTGGAGAGCTACAAAGAAAGTGATGAGGTATCTACAAGGAACCAAATATTACATGCTTATGTATAGACATACAAACAATCTGGATGTGATTGGTTACTTAGATTCAGACTTCGCCGATTGTATTGATTCTCGTAAATCAACATCAAGATATATTTTTATGATGGCTGGTGTAGTTATTTCTTGGAGAAGCACTAAGCAGAACTTGACTGCTACTTCTACCATGGAAGTTGAGTTTATCTCATGTTTTGAGGCTATTTCACATGGTGTATGGATTAAGAGTTTCATTTTTAGGCTTAGAATCATGGATTCTATTTCTATGCCATTAAGAATTTTATGTGACAATTCAATTGCTGCCTTTATGGCTAAAAATAATAAAAGTGGAAGTCAAAGTAAATATATCGATATTAAGTATTTAGCTATAAGAGAACGTGTAAAAGAAAAGAAAGTGGTCATTGATTGATGATTACTGATCCTTTGACTAAAGGCATACTACCTCCGAAGTTCAAGGATCATGTAGAGAAAATGAGACTTGATTCCACTTTGTAATGATATTGAAACTCTTATATATTGTGAAATTTTCTCATTCATGTGCATGTTATTTTGAGAAAATATATTGTTACTGGACAAAGAATAAACATAAGGTTTATTCATTAACTAATATTGCCTCATTAAGATTAAGAAACTAAATACATCGTGATACATAGAAGATAATACTCGCTCTTAGAGGACTTATCGCTATGATTCGTGTATTTATTTCTTAAGAAAGTTGTTCGAGAAAGATTAATTCAAATTATTAAGATAAACGTATGGACCAAATGGGAGAATGTAATCGTTATTATTAAATATCTAATTTAATAATAATATAACTGTTCTCATTAAGATTCATAATTCATTATCATGAATTTCTTCATTTATTATGATTTAAATGATTTCAGTTTTTTATTCTTTATACATAAAACCGTTATTATTAAATTAAATATTTAATATCATTAAAGTTATTCATTATGGTCCAAACATTATAAATTTGAATTAATTCTTGAACGTTATGAATTGGTGATGATAAATGTTCTTAATGGGAGAACATCTATATATATGAGGATTTTGGTCCATAGGCTCAATCATCTCTTTGAAGCAAAAAGACTTTTTTACACCATCTAAAGTAAGAGTTCTGAGTCGAGAAGTGCCAAAGTTCAAGAAGAAACCTTCGCAGAAATTCTTGACAACAATGATTTGAGGTACGCTATTTTGTTTTTGCATCAGTTTTTATTATGTTTTTGTTATTATGATTTAGAAACACAAGTTGGTTTCAGTGATTTCTTACATAATCCTATCAATTCACATTCATATCCTTCACCAATCAAAAGATAAATGGATTGTAATTTTTTTTCTAGAAAAATGATGAAAAAAGAATTCGAATCTAAGATCTTACGATAAGTTAAGATCTTACGATAAGTTATCAAAGTCTTTATAAGTTAAACTAATTGATATATTCAAAAAATTAATCTAATCATGTGATGTTGCCAAAATAAACTAATGACACAGGCCATATTAGTATTGAATTATAACAGAAAATATCATTTGAATAAATAATAATATGGTGAATATTCTTTTTAATAATATATGGTTAAGATCAATGCATATTGAATAGAAGTTTCTCCTTGTCCAAAACAAGTTCTTTCTCATATTTAATATCTCACTCTCACATCTAATGTTTGCTGATTTAAAACTTTGTAAGAACCTCTCAAGTTGGGCGTTCGAATCAAGATAGACATCAAGTTTGCATTTCAAATATAATTTCATTTAAAAAAAAAGAGATCAGAACCGATCAATTTTGATACATTGGATTTATGATCCGATTTGTCATTAACATATACGTATTTTTTTCTGAAGTATAAGAATTAGAAAAAATTCATTTGCAACTTTTTCTCTGGAGCCAAATGGAAGCTTCACCCTCAATTATACTACTCAACAGCGTGGTCAACCCTAGCTAGCTGCAATAGCCACAGCCCATAGGGATCAATAAGTAGGCTCTTCACCACATGGTTCAAATTGCGTCTCTCACCTACTTAATCTAAGGTGCTCCGCCATATATATATATATATATATATATATATATATATATATATATATATATATATATATATATATATATATATATATATATTCAACTTTTTTTTGTTTTAGATATTGAAAGCGACACGAAACATTTTGTTTTCTTTTGAACTATCAGCATCTTTCTTGTACTCCTTTTTGTTTTTGTACCATCAAACTTTTGTTTGTTTCACTCCTGTAAGAGGGTCGTGTATATATATAAATATAAATATAAATCATATATATATATATATATATACCTAAAAAAACCATATATATATATTTTTTCCTTTTTTACTACAAAATAGTACTGCTATACGATCTGTGCTATGGTCCATTGCGGTGGGGGCGGATAAACGGACAGTCGTGATCCGCTCTTCTAATAACAATTATTGTTGACACCCAATGATTCCTGTCCCATCGCGCTTAAAGGGAGGGGAAAAAGATCCGAAAAAAAAAAATTATAATAATATACGATAATCATAAGATTCGTGTTTTATATTTTCGCAACTTTTTATTATATTTTTTTAAAAAAATTTTCGAAAAATTGAAGGAGAAGACAAGGAGGTCGGATCAATAAAAAATTAACATTTTAAAAGATTAAAAAATTTTATGATAGACAACAAAAAGAAAAGGGTGGGGTGGGCGGGGGCGGGGGGTGCGAAAACAGTAACAGTAACAATGCCTTTTTTTTTTTTGTTTATTTTAAATGACCTTAAAATCGGCTCATAATACTACTGTTTTCTCACAACTCCTCCCTTGTATTTTCTTTTTGTTTATTTTTAAATCAACTTAAAATCCGCTCATAAGACTATTAATTATTTTCTCGCAAAAAAATATAAAAGAGAACTCTTTCCTTTTCTTTCTTTTTTTTCTTTCCCTCCCCAAATCCCTTCGATCGAGTCCGCTTCGCTTCTTTGTTCTCCGCTTTTCTCGTCCAGTCTCCCGACGTCGTCTCCCTTCTCTCTTCCAGTCTCGGGTAAGAGCTCGCTTTCCAGGGGTGGGGAGATCTGGCCGGTCGCGAGTTGCAATCGTCGGATTCGCCGGAGGAGCGTTTGGAAATGCTCGGAGATGCGATCTCTGAGCGCGTTCTGGAGAATCTTTTATGCCCAGGAGAGGCGGATCCATGACGTGGGAGACCGATCTCGCTTGATCCTCTGTGTTCTTGGAGAATCACGGGGCGATCGGTGCGGGAGAGTGTGAGGGTTTGGTGCGGCGAGGGAGGGAAGATCGCGGATTCGCTATGTATTTCGCCAAGCTCGACGATTCTCCAATGTTCCGGAAGCAGGTGCGGGCCCTTTAGCCGATTCCGCCCATATCTTTTAATGCTACATGTCCTTCGTACTTTAGGGAAATGCATCTATCTTGCTCAACGGGATCCAAAACTTCATTGGCATTGACAACTGTATAGATGTGTCCTCTGCAGTTGGTTTTGTTGTCGAAACGTAAATAAGCAGCTCGTAGTAAAATTTGGGCTAGATTTAGATGTTTGCGACTAGGTGTCATGCATAGATTTGTTGGCAGTATATTTGCTTTGGTCTGTTGTATGTTACCATGTCAATCATAAGGGAATGAGATGAACAAAGCAATGTCGATGCTGGTGAGGACTGAGGATAACGTTTTACCCTTTATAAAGCATGTCCCTGTTCTTCTATCTACGTCAGGATGCTATTCTGTTCCTGGTTGATAATGTTCAGTGCCAAGCTGACCCTAATTTTGCAGTTGGATTTTTGACAATATCACCTTTCCTATCTATCTTTTTTTTCCTTCATTTAGATGGTCATAAATGTATCTCGTGCAAAGTACACCAACTTTCATATTGTGCATCCGCATTCTGCATTTCATTCATTTATATAGGTTAAAACTCTCTGAGTTTGGCATGCACCTAAATGTTTTATGTGTTTATTATGTAGTGAACCCGTAGGTCCTGTGTTTGCTGTGTCCTCTGATTCATGAAATTAAGAGTATGCTTATCTTAGGTCTAGTTTAAGTCTAACTTGGCCAAGTTGTCAGTTCTATCTGCTGTTTCAAAAGTCAAATTGGCTGGAACCCTTGGAAATTTATCATGCATCCAAATTAAAGGGGCCCATGTGCTTTAAATTAATTTAATGGGAAGATGATTTTGCGTAGAGTCCTTATTTTATCCATAGATCTCTTTGTCCATGGGCAAAAGAGTTTAAAGAGGATTAGAAATATAAGGCGAGGCTGATGCAGAATCCAAAAAGTCCAGATTTAACAAATTATCGTATTTTATCAGTTCTGAATTCCCAGATTGGTTCAAGGATATTGTGGATATTGATTTGCGGAGGCCTGTATGGTTGTGATGAAAACTGAGAAGGTTGTATAACATTTTTCATAGATTAAAAATTTCCTAGTTGACCACGGGCTTTTTCCTTTATATTCTCTCCTCCAATCTCGAAAATTGTTCTTTGTGTTCTCGTCTAATCTCAATACTGCTTTCTCTATCGTGGAACTGTCAAGAAGCTGGTTAGCATCTTGTTTCAGCTGAAATAGCTCTTATCACTGATTATTGTGTTCGTTTCTGCTTGGTGTGACCTTCTGAAAGCCAGGTTATTCATATTCAGATTCGTGAAGTTGTGCATCAGTTATAAATTGTCACATGTTCAATGTTATATTTGACCATCTTGCCTGCATATCAATTCTGGCATTGCTGTAGAATCAAACACATTTATAGAAATGTTGTTGAAGATACACAAAATTATGAATATTTATGACTTGTTGTTGTTAGACAAATTATTAATATTATGCATAAATATATAATCCTCTGTTGCTAGCTTCAGATATGCTATAAAATTTGCTATTCCATCAATGAACACTTAGTGGAGAACATAAAAGCCGATTAGTTTGTCAGGTTTGCACAAGCCTATAGAGTAGATATAATACTTTCAGAATTTGGATATCTCCTTCAGTATTTCTGCTTTGTTCTAAATGTTGTAATCCATGGAGATTTGTCTGTTTATGGCTGCGAATAAAATACACAAAAATCACCTTGCTTATGTGAATAATCCTCTAATGTGGCAAAAACATCTGTCGGACACTTGTATGCAAGACACAAGCCTTTGGAAGCATTTGATTGCTATCCTATGCCAAAAAAAACTGGTCATTAGCAAGGTGTGTTAGTCAACATTTGAAGAACCAAATCGGTCCTTTGTAATCGTTGACGTAATCTTATTGCAGGTTACCGATGGTCCATCATGGACTGGTAGGTACACCTAGTATGTAACTGTATAACCTTCCTCGGTTGAAGATTTTAGACAGAACATGTTGAAGAAAATGAGGAAAAGGCATCAACATATATAAAAAAAATGTAACCAGATGTGCCAGTGAATCTATAGAGAACCAAGTTGCATTATTTTTGCAATGGACCAGCAGACTCACAGATAAGAATCAGTACATGAACCGTCGGGTTCTCGCCTGGTCTGGATCCATACTAGACTTACTGGCCGGTATGGTTACGTTTCCATGCCTACCTCTGGTTTTATTAGCTAAAACCAGGGATACCTGATGCTATCCTGTCATTTCCTGGTAGTTATCACTTATCAGTTCTTTTTTACTTTCTCTTTTGTCATGCTCTCTCTCTTTTACACAAGTCTCTCTCCCTTCATCGTTCGCTTCCTCCTCATCATTTCGCCTGCCTCCTCAACCCACTGTGTTGTCGCCGTTGCCACCTCATCCTTGTAAGGGTTGCCACTTTCTCGGCTTCTGGTACACCTCCTCCTGCACTTTCTCCTCCTTTGCTTCTTCCCTTCATTGAAAATTGACATCCATGGTAGAACAACAAGGTGGGGGTGAAGTACCTAGTATGGTTATGCAGCATTATATTCGGGTATGAAATTATTCAAGTTATTTGGACATGAAAGAAAAAAATATTTGGTCTGCATAAGCTATAGTTTGATCTTCTGCCATCTTTTTGGATACTAAGCTATCTTATCATGTCTAATATGTTATATCTCATTAGAGTTTTATTTGTTAGATCTTGTGATAGAAGAACTTTCAACCGTCTTCATATATATGCATTAGGAAACATGAGTATGTTATTCATTTTTCTCTGATTTGTACTTTTTTCTTCTCATATCTGGTTTTTCTCTCTTCATGATAAACAGATTCAATCACTTGAAGAAAGTGCAGAATCATTGAGAGAGAGATGTCTAAAGTTTTATAAGGGATGTCGCAAATATACGTATGTTGAGATTTATATTGCTTTCACTTTTTTTGGTCCGACTGCTATCCTTATGAATAATTTACATGAGAAAACACACATTATGCAATCTTTATGTTGGCTGCATTTTTAGACTGGTAAGACTTGTCTTAAGAGAATATGATCAATTAGTTTGATTTAATAATTTTAGAGAAATATTGGATATATATCTTTTCTTTGTTAGCCTATTTTTTGAGTTGTAACGAGCTTAGTGTACTAAACTTTCATATCCCTACTTTGTTGATAGTCAGTTTTTCGGATATAATGAGTCAAATACCAAATAGCCTAATATTAGCATTAAAATTTATTACCAGCTTAATATTTGTATTTTAGATTACTTCATGAAGTTTGTTCTGGATTTATTGCTCGATTCTGAAATTTGCTTGAAACCCTGATTGATATATTTCACACAGCGAAACTGTTTGTTAATCAGTACCTGTATCAAGATGCAAGATTTCAGTGTAATACTGATCTGCATTGATGAGGAGGATATTGTGAAAAGACAAAAGATGAATAGTTTATGGAGAAAAAGAACTTGCCAAACAAGAAATGCTTGATGGCTGATGGAACTTGGATAATGGTTGAGGTATAGGTTCAAAATCTGTTGTTCAAGTAGTTCAATGAGAGGATTGTTTGATAGTTCAAGAAATTGATATTGGTGTTACTATAATGAGCCACTGCTATTGCTATCCAAGCTTTTGCTATCGAGGTGAGTGTTAGCGTAGAGACATGAGGAGAGCGAGAAAACGAGACTGGTTGAAGAGAGAGTTTATGGTGGAGATGGATGGACAATTTAATAAGTGCCCGAAATCTTTATCCATTTTCAACATTTGAGTGTGAACCTGATCACTAGATTTAGCATCGTATCTCATATCTATTACTAAATCCAGATTAGGAATCTAACTTTGGTTGGAAAAATGAATTGGTGACAAGGCAAAACCTTAAATAAGCCATACAAATCTTTTTTATTTTACATTTTTATTCTGCAAGCAGCTTTAATGCTATTTGAATTCAATCAAGTAAACATTTAATATCATAAGTGAAGTATACTGACTTCCAACAGGGCTTTTTATCTTATATTCAGACATTTATCTGTTTATTTGTTTCTGTCACAGAGGTACTTTTGCTCCTGGTCATGATTTAAAATTGCTGAGTAATACACCATGGTTAACATTTAAGGAGCCACAGTGACCAAAACTTCCTAAATTTAAAATTATAATCTTTGAGTTGTAAAATTTTCCAACTAGCTGATATATAGCTCAAAAATATATATGACATAAGCTATGGCAGTGAAGCTGGAGCAGAAACAAGATAATGGATAATGACTTTAGGGTCTGTTTGAATGTTTGAAAATGAAACACATTAATACCTTGTGACAGCTAGGAGGATTGGCAATAACCAAAATTTGATTGATACTGGGAAATCAAGTCACATTATTCCAACTTGTGGAAATTAATATTTACCAAAACCTGCAACTAGGTGTGGTCTATGATTTGTGATTTCATTTCATATGCTTCCATCGTTTTGCAACCATCTGCTAAAGACTCCAGTCTAAAACAGAGAAAACCCTCGGTGGACTGTCAGTATGCAAAGATGCTCTTTAACTTTCCTAATAAGTTAGAGGATTTGTCATTCTGTCATCTTTGTTTTTGCCTGAACTGAGGAATTAAATCTCAATCAGATACCGGTTTCAGCAACCAGAGGAACTGGTACAGCACCAGTAACCTTTCTTTGGTAGGATCTGTAAATTCCAGTTGTTTTTTATTGGTTTTAATTGGCATTTGAAACATAGGTGTCAATGCCATGATCTAAATGCAATGTGACCTAGTATATCTATGACCAAGTGAAGCCCTTGTGTTGCTTCTGTCATGCTGTCTGTTGTGTTATGAGGTTGTTATTGATTTGCAGGGAAGGACTTGGAGAGGGATATGATGGGGATATTGCTTTTGCAAGCTCTCTTGAAATGTTTGGAGGGGGGCATAATGACCCCATTAGTGTTGCGTTTGGAGGTTTGTCCATGTTATTGTTCACCCTTCAGTATTTCTTTTAAGCAGCTGATGGTTCTTTTTCATTGGTGGATATTTTGCTTTGGGCGTAGTACACTGAGAAAATAACACAACAATATTTTTGCTACTCTTTGTACAAGTCAATATCTTTTGAGTTTACAGCTACTATTCATTTATGCATCCTTTTGGATGGGAATGTGATGTTAACTGAGTGAAAGTATGCATATATTGCTTTCTTACCCGCTTTGGCGATATATCATCTCTTCCAGCTAGTTTGTGCTATAATTATGTCTCAGTACAATTTTAACATGACCATGAAATTGAAAATGAACTTGGTTACCCTGGTTTTATTCTTCTGGTGACAAGATTACTTCCAATATTTTCCTATGATTTTGTTGTTTGTACACTTTAACATACAGATTGAGAATCAGAGCTTATGTCCTTGATTTTTTATGAGCTATTCTTTCATAGGGCCTGTTATGACCAAATTTACCATCGCTTTGAGAGAAATAGGAACCTACAAAGAGGTATTACGTTCCCAGGTAAGATGCATATTTTTGTTTACTATGCGATATGCACATTGTATCAAGAGGTTACAATTGATAGTTTGATCATCCGTGATATTATTTAAACAAAAAATCTTACATGTACATCTAGATGATATTGTGCACTTCTATGTTTAGACTTCTAAATGCCCGCTTAACTTAGAAATATGTTTATGCTTGTATTTGCTTTCAGTAGTCATATGAACACCATAACAGTATAATAGTATATGAAGTAAGCGGGCCATATATTAGGGGTATAATAGTAATTTAAAAAGTGCTAAACGCCAAGGTCCTAAATTGCTCGAGGCACTAGGTGCTCGCCTAGGCGTTCGCTCGAGCGAAGCGAGATGCTCTGAAATATAAAAATATAAAAATATATAATATAATTAATAAATATGATTATATAAATAAAAATATGATATTAAATTAAAAAGATCTAAAGTACCAAGCCACATTATCTATCTTCTAATTACAAAAATATCAAAATACTCAAAACAATAAAGTTTTACATTAAATTCATTCATCATTGTAATCAACATTCGTTATTTTCAAACATATCATCATCTTTCTCTTCCTCCCATCCTTCTTCATCAAAATATGTTTCCTCCTCTTCAACAATGTCAGGAGATGAGCTTGAGGCTTTTGCACTTATTTTTCCCTTCAGCAATGTCTTGTATATGTCTGTAATTCTCCAATACCTGAGGCTCTTGTCACATCTCCTCATGCTCAAGTTGTCATATTTAGATACAAGCTCGCCTTTGGTATCTTGCAAGTTCGCAGTCATTTCTACCACCAACCACTCATTTGAATCATCAATGTCTTCTAATGAGATTGGATCAATATTATTTCGCAAATCTTAACAAGCTTTCAATGCTTGATTATACTTTATATAAACAAGATCATATGATCATTGATGCTCTAATCGATTTTTTTTCTTTGTGTGAATTTGTCATGTCATATAATTTAAAAATATATTAATACATCTATCTAAAAATGAATATATTAATTAAAATAAAAATGTTTTGTGATACTTACATGCTTAAAGACATTCTAGTCTCGCTCACAACTCGTAGCACTACATACCAAACTAAGAATTTTGATAATCAATTGCTATAAGTTCGAGGTGGAATTTCCAAATAGACTCCATCATTCACTTGTAAAACTTATTTTATTATTAGCAATAACATAGTAACCAGTGATTTCAATAGGCGCTCGCCTAAGCGCTCGGGCGAGGCGAGGCGAGGCGAGGCCCGAGCGCCTCGCTTCATTTTCAGGCCGCGTGCTTCAAATAGGCCCTTGCTTCATTCTAGGCAGCGCGCTTCAAAGAGGCGCTGCCTAGGCGCTCGCCAGTTGGTTCGATCGAACCAACTGTCGCCGCTCCCACTCCCGTTGCTGCTGCTCGCTGCTGTCATTGCTGCTGCCACTGTTGCCGCTCCCATTGTCGTTGCTCGCTATTACCACTGTTGTTGCTTGCTACTATCGCTGCCATTTTCGTTGCTCTTGGTCCCATTGCCGTTGCCACTGTCGCCACTCCTGTTGCCGTTGTAGCTGCCACTGTCGCCGCTGTCGCTGCTACTGCTACCGCTATCGCCGCTCACTGCTCTCGCTCCCACTGCTCACTGCTACCACTGCTCTCAGTCATCACCCTCGGTCGTCCCTTACACTCTTCTCACTTTGATAACACTATTAACAATATGTTAACAGTATTTTTATTTATTAGACTAATAATATTTTTTTTTTAATTTTAATACTATTAATTTTTATTTATTTAAAATTATTGTTAGGTTTCAGGATAAATGATATATTTTTATTTAAATAATTATATTTATTATTTATATTATATATTTTTATATTTTAGCATCTCGTTTCGTTCGGGCGTGTGCCTAGCGCCTAACGCTTTTTAAATCACTTATAGTAACATACTATAGATGAAATTAATTATATCAATTTATTAACATCTCAGTATTCTTATATAAAGATAATTCACGTACGATCTTATCTTACACTCAAGGCTTGAAACCAATCTTGCAATGCACTGATATAACCCATTTATAACTTATACATCAAATCAACGAAGGTGTTCTTATAAAAGAATTTCGGGTTCCAATAATGTCCTATTGCATGTAATGGACGATGAAGTTGATAA
The DNA here is from genome assembly GCF_036884655.1 of Musa acuminata AAA Group. Classification (NCBI taxonomy): domain Eukaryota; kingdom Viridiplantae; phylum Streptophyta; class Magnoliopsida; order Zingiberales; family Musaceae; genus Musa; species Musa acuminata. Next base: position 89,170 of record NC_088352.1, read on the forward strand.
TTTCATCTTTCGTCAATGATTGCAAATATTTTCTTATACTTTTCTTCATTTCCATCAAAAGACTTTTGAATCGTCTCATTTGCTTTATCCATAGCCTCATAATTATATCTCATTGCAGGCTTAGTTTTATCATTCGTCAACCGAAGGATTTGAACAAGAGGGCTCATTACCTTTAATATATAAACTACAAGATTCTAAAAGGAAGACATTTAGATGATATCATTGGCCCTCTTGCCTTTCGCTTCTTTTGCTCATTTGGTTGTCACTCATTTCTTCAAGGTAAATATATTTCTCAGATTAAGTTTTTGATGATGCATGCTCTGTAATATCAAGAAGGAAGCAGCAAATCGGGTGACATCATATCTCACAAATTCTTTGTTGCTTGTGAATTCTCTCATCATATTTAAAGCCTTAGTATGATTATAGAGAAATCCAATGACAAAGATTGCCCTTTCTAAAGTCTTCTTGATTTCAGGAATCTTTTTAATATCTTCCAACATTAAATCAATATAATATGTCGCACATAGAGCCTAATATAAGTGGTCTTTTTGCTTTAAGTAGTTTACTTAAGACAAAGGATAATAAAATTGATAGGACTTAGGAGTTATATAATTCTTCTATTCAAATTGGAGACAAAGTAATCGAAATATTAAAATATTCAAAAGATAAATCTTACTAGCTAATACGTAGTTACTTCCATTGTTGGTTATAACTTAGACGATATTTTGTTCATCAATTTCTTCCATAAATTTGTCATGTAAATCATATATCTTTTCTCTAGATTTCACAAAAGATGTTGCATCTATTGACTTTGCAAACATGGTTCCTAAAGAACAGTTGACCATAAAATTAATTATACTCCTATATCTCCTGTCGGTCCAAGCATTTGACATAATAGAGCAATCGTGCTTTACTTATGATTCTTTGTGGCTCTTTAATAAATCATTTATATAATCCAACTCTTTTTTTAGTAATGGAACTCTCATCTTATAATAACTTAGAGGCTTTAAATCCCCATCATGTCTTCTAATAGCTTCAATCATCTCCTCAAAACTGTTTACATGAGTTGTACTAAGGGGAAGGCCAGCCTAATAGAAGAAACGAGCAATGTGCGAAATTATTCTTCCCTTTATTTCCTTATCACAAGCATAACTTATATTTGTTTGTCTTTTTTCACTTGATATATATATATAAGTTTATCAGTCCCTTTTTACCCTTCTTAACAACTATTGCTTCTTTTCCTTTTCTGTCACATGCTCTTTTTTCATTTGGATGGATACTTTTAGAATAATCTTCGTTATCATCTCTAATATATGTAACATTATCCTCTCGTAAAATCTCATAAGATTCATTCTTTTGTATCTTTTTTTCAGTCATATAAGCCAACACTTTTTCTTTTACATCAGGTGGACACTTCTCGTAGGCTGATGCATTCTTGAAATTTTTTACTAGATGCTGCTTTGCACGAAAAATACCACCTCTAGTAGTCTTATCACAAAAGATGCAAGTAACTGCATTAGAATCTTTAGGATCATTCAGAAAATTGTATTTTCAGACAATATCCTTTTTTGAAGTTTTTGAATAATCTTCTGAATTGCTTTGTGCACTTGTCATTAATCCTAAAACCTTAATAATAATTTTAAATAAATAAAGATTAGCAATGTTAAAATCTAAGTAGTATATTATCAATCTAAATATAGATTGCTTTGTACAGTAGTTAACAATCTACTATTAATAGTATATTATTTACTGTTAATAATAGTTAGTGGGGGAGAAAAGAATTGTTAACAGTAGTAGAGGAGGAGAAAAGTGTCACCGATAATGGAAAGTGGCGAAGGAGAGGGTAGCAGTGATGGAGGAAGCTATAGACGGCAGCATTGGCGACAGAGGAAGCTATGGATGATAGCAGCGGTAGCAAAAGAAGCTGCGGATGGCAGCAGTAGCGACAACGTCGGAAGTTGCGGACGGCGATGTCGTGGACGGAGGAAGCTTAAGAGTTATCCATCGGTGGAAGAGGAAGTTGCGGTCCTCTCCCTCGACGATGAAAGGAACTGAACATGGAAGCAACTGCGGCGAAAGGAAGGTACAGACAAAGGCTAGGCCGTCGGACCTGTATATCGATGACAAAGGAAGCCTCGGTCCACTGCGTTTACGATGGAGGCAGTGTTTGAAAGCGTCAACGGCGGAGGCAACAACAAAAAGCATTGGCGGCAAAGGCAGAAGCAGTGCTAAGGTTGATGGCTTGGGCGTGTGGGGGTGGCTTTTACGGGTTAAGAAACCGGTTAGTTGTTAAGCACTTAAACCAAACCAGACTTCAAAGTCTGGTGTGGTTGCTTTGTTTAAACCTGGTGCTCACCCAAGGCGTTCGATATCTGTGTTTAGGAGAGTGACCAGGCGACGCTTCATTGAAGTGCACCTCATGGTCCACTCTTGAGGCGCTCGGGCCTCGCCTCACCTCACCTCACCTCACCTCGGAGCGCGTAGGCGCACCTGAGCGCCTATTTAAACCGCTGGGGTACAATTGTTTATCAACATGAAATTAATTTAATATGATTTTCATTAAATAGTCACTTGGTCCACCCTTGAGGTGCTTGGGCCTCGCATTGCCTTGCCCGAGCATGTAGGCGAGCGCTCGGGCGCCTATTTAAACCGCTAGGGTACAATTGTTTACCAACAGGAAATTAATTTAACATGATTTCCATTAATGTTCTATATGTCCTTGATAGAAAGGAATTGAGGGACATTATGTTTAATTAATCTGTTTGCCTAACTGGGATTAAGTGGACAATCTTGCCTGAAAAGCTGATATAGTTAGTTTGTTAACAACTTTTTAGAGTAATGGCTCTTTGTAATGCATCTGGGCTTACACAAGCTGCTTCATGCTGCCTAGCATTCACATGCTAATTATTTAATAAATTCAAACTGAACTTAACAAACTCTTTTTGTTAATTCTTAACCAAACTCTACCCTTTATCTCCTGTATAGAATGTATTTCTCCTTATTCATATGATGGTACTTGAGGGTGAGTTTGGTGTCACAGTAAGGTTGCTCCTTTGTTATCCAAGTTACTAAGGTTTGAGTTGTAAGGGTAAGACTGTTTATTGATGCCTCTCAAGCCCTGCACTGGCAGGCGCTTTGTGCACCAGGCTGCCTTTTCTTTATATGAAGCTTTTATTCTTTTCATGCTGACCTTTTCTCCCCTTTGATCCAGGTTGAGCAAATGTTGAATGAGAGATTACTCCAATTTGTAGACACAGATTTGCATGATGTTAAGGTACTTTTATTTCCTGCTACTTTCCTTTAAATTCACATTTTTTCTAAGCTCTTGTAACCAAGGTTCAAGGTGTTGTTTCTTTTATTCTGGCATTCACTCTGTTGTTTGACATGCCACATGGTAACTTTTATATGCACCATGCCTTGTCGCACAGTGACAATGTATGCACTTTTGTGCTTGCTGTAACTAAATGGTATGTACCTTTAATTTCTGCTTCTATTATAGTTTAATGGGTATCACCTTGCTGCAGGATGCTCGCAAGCGGTTTGATAGGGCTAGTCTGCTATATGACCAGGTGTGTATTTCGGATGACATTGATATATATTAAGACCTCATGGCCTTGTGAAGATAGCCATTGCTCCAGTTTGATATGAAGAGCTTGCACATCCATACAACTAATTGATAATGTCTTAGAACTAATATTTTGTGTATAGTTGTTTGACACTCTGATTCTGATATTTTATAGGATTGGTGATATCATTTAGCTTGGTGTCTATGTAACCATAAATTAGGCTAGTCATTGAAAATTTCTTGGTTCTTAAGAACCATTCCTCCATCTATAATGTGGCCTGTGGCTGGTTGTATATACATAATATGTATATGTCCCTGTGTGTGTACATATAGATATGGTTTGTATATCTATATGTGTATATGTAGATATGCTATACATATGAAAGTAAAATTAGTAAATTTAATGGACTTATCGATGGTTAATTATTCTTGACATCGCATCATTACTTTGGAAATTGACTACTTGCTTTTTTTTGCCACAGGCACGTGAGAAGTATCTAGCGCTCAAGAAAGGGACAAAAGCAGATATCACAACAGTTTTAGAGGATGTAATCATTGTCACCTTTTTTGTACTGAAAAGATTTTCTAATACATGATGATCTATTCATTTTGTGCATAGTTTTCATCTGAGTGGCCATAAGGTAGTACCTCCATTTGTGGGTTGCAGGAGCTCCATAGTGCAAGATCTTCATTTGAGCAAGCCCGTTTCGATCTGGTAAAACGTCTTCATACATTTTTTTTTCTTTTAATCCTCATGATCATGGATTGTTACCATGTTTTTATTTATAAATGCATGGCATCATAACATGAATTCTTATTATTTCCAGGTTACTGCTCTTTCTAACATAGAGGCAAAAAAGAGATATGAACTTCTGGAGGCTGTTAGTGGAACTATGGATGCCCATCTTCGTTATTTCAAACAAGTAATGAATATGATGGTTTTTTATTTGATTTTTCATCATATTTATAAATGGTTAGATTCCTTCTGTGGTCATTTCAGGGATATGAGCTACTGCATCAGATGGAGCCATATATCCACCAGGTTCCTCTATATGATATACCTTCTGATCATAATTGTGCTTTTTATTTGCTTTTGCATATTCTGTTAGCGATCTATGCTTTTAAGAAAAATACACGTACTGTATTATGACCTTCACTGTGGACCATCTTCAACATTTATAAAGTTGTTGATGATATTGAAGTCTATTCATGTGGTAGAAAACACATTTCATTCAAAGGAAGTAAAACAATGACTAATTTTCTGCAGGTTTCATGCTAAATCTTTGAAAGGATAAGTAATCTATGTTAAGAACTGCATGTCCGTTCCCCTTCTAGGCCTTTATGAAGAGTAGGAATATTGTTTTTTCCTGCATGAACTTGAACTACAACAATTAAGTTATATTTCTCTTCTCACCAACTATTCTTCTATCATATTCAAGGTAAGCCTCCATCTTTCATAAACTTGTTCTCAATGAGGATTTCAGAACCAAATAGATGGTTAATCCCAGATATTTAGAAGTATTAGTTTTTGTTCAAAAGTTTCTTGATTTGAAGACTTATCTGTACCTGCCTTTATTTGATGGAAAAATAAAATGAACAATAGTAACATTAAGATCATGTATATCTGCAATTTGTTTTTTTATCTTTGGTGTAGCTATTAGTCATGTCCAAATTTATTCAAATTACACATCAAAGTCAAGGAAATTGTCTTTTATGTGTTTTATCTTTGGCTACTTTTGATGTTGACTCTCAAATCTCTGTCCTTACCAGTAAGCTTAACACTGACTTCTGCCAAGGGATTTCTTAGGAGTAGCATGCAAGTTTCTGTCATTCACATCATTCAAATAAAGTACTGGTTCTCATTGTTCTTAATTATGCTTAAAAGAATTACTGCTCATCAGTGATGGCAATTTCACCTGGTTCAACTTGTACCTAGCTGCTTTTACTGGTGCAAGGCCAAGCCGAGACATGGACCACCCCTATTTCAGGCAGTCTGGTTCATTAGGAAACAATTGTTTAAAGAGAAGTCAGAATTCATGATTAGGGCTTGTGACTTCTCCCTCTCCACTCTCAACTTCTCCCTCTCCACACACCCAAGCTTGTCGCCTCTTCACTGCCCACCATGCACTGCCAGCATGGTTTCAGCCTTTCAGGTACACTTCCTCTTCTCTCCCTCGTCCTCCATTGCCTCCTCTTCTTCTCCTTCTTCCTTCTTCCTCCTCTTCTTCCATCTTCTTCTTCTTCTTCCTCTGCTTTCTCTTCCTTTTTCCTCCCTTTCTCTCCCTCCCCCAACTTTTGCGGTTCGTTCGGTGTTTGTGCATTATGTAATTTTGGTTACCAGACCCGTACCAGTCTGGCCATAGACCGGCACGGGCCTGGTAACCTAAACTGCAAACCTTGCTGCTCATATTCCTTGCCATAAATTTATGGACTTTACATGTATCTCTTGGACATCTATTTACTTTCTGGTCTATTGCATGGTAAAGATCTAAGTTTTACTTCAACTGCCCTTTGTAGCCATCAACTCCTGATATCTAAGATTATATATCTATCAATGTTTTAGATACTGATTGGTATATACTGACAAGTATTTGCTAGTCCAAGTACCGGTATTTAAATGTACAGCTCGATACAAATACATATCAGTTCACTTTTATGTTTTTATTATTTTATTTGATGGTATACCATCCATTATACAGGTACTTACATGGTTACTGATCTGACCAGTACTTAAATCCTTGATATCTATTAGCTGAAATGTTGATGACACCCTGATGTACACTTTTTTTGAAGGTTCTGGCTTATGCCCAGCAATCAAGGGAGAGATCTAGCTATGAACAAGCAGCGCTTATAGAAAGAATGCAAGAGTTCAAAAGACAGATTGATCGAGAAAGTAGATGGTCTGCAAATGGGTCAAACGATTCTCCCAATGGAGATGGCATACAAGCTATTGGAAGGAGTTCTCATAAAATGATAGAGGCAGTGATGCAGACAGCTGCAAAAGGGAAGGTAACATACTTGATTATGTTCCATTTTGCATAGCTTTATTTATTAAATTGTAGAAAATCGAGAGCAACTTTTGAAACTTATGGATTTTAAAGATTCATGTCACTTTCCTGTTCTCAGGTTCAAACTATTAGACAAGGTTATCTCTCAAAGCGCTCTTCAAATCTAAGAGGTGATTGGAAGAGAAGGTTCTTTGTTCTTGATAGTCGGGGCATGTTATATTATTATCGTAAACAGTGGAGCAGATCATCTGTAAGTTTATCTCAGTTGAATGTAACACTGAGAACAGTGGTTAAATTAGCAACCATGTGCATAACTTGACTAGGGTGCTTTCATTTGATCTTACCCTTTGAATATGCTTCATAATTTAGGGAGGTCACCATCCTAACCAGAGAGGTCATAATTCCTCTGAACATGGTCCCGGACTGCTGAGTCGATGGTTTTCTTCTCACTATCATGGTGGTGTACATGATGAGAAATGTGTTGCACGTCATACTGTAAACTTGCTAACATCAACAATAAAAGTTGATGCAGACCAGTCAGATCTGCGTTTCTGCTTCAGGATTATATCACCGACAAAGAATTACACTTTGCAGGTAGATTGTTAGACCTCCAAGAAGAGTGAACTTGTAATTCAATTTCATTTTCTTGTGACATTTGCAAAACGTGCCTCAAGCAGGGGAGTTACATTGTGTAATGTGGTTTCTTAAAATGAGCTTTTTTCGCCACTTGTTTCTGAACTTAATGTCTAGGTTGTTTTTATCATTGTTATACATCAAAAGCTAGTTTCTCTTGTGGACTACTCAATACATTTTCTTTTTTTCTTTGGTTACTACAGGCAGAGAGTGCCATGGATCAAATGGATTGGATTGAAAAAATAACTGGTGTTATTGCTTCTCTGCTAAGCTCTCAGTCACCTGAACAGGTTGGTGAGGAAACATTTATTTGCTAGCATGTCTGGTAGTAAATGGGTTCATCTATGAAGTTGCTCTTGAATTTATTTCAGCGCCTTCTCACAAGCCCCATGAGCGGTGGCCACCATCGAGCAGCCAGTGAGAGTAGCTCATTTGGTAGCTCATGTGATCTTGATCATTTAGCAAATGAAGAATCATCATTGGAAAAATGCAGCATCGGTGGCCATTTTGACTGTTCTATTAGGAGCTCACAACAGTATAGGTTCAACTCAAAGCATGAGAAGCCAATTGATGTGTTACGAAAAGTCTGTGGAAATGATATATGTGCTGACTGTGGTGCTCCTGAACCTGACTGGGCATCCCTGAACCTTGGAATTCTGCTTTGCATTGAGTGTTCTGGGGTTCACCGCAATCTTGGTGTGCATATATCAAAGGTAAGCCTTCGATTGGTAGTATGCCTACATGTATGACTATTCTGTCTTGCTATTTTGGATGCAGAAACCTGTCTGGTATCTCGGGAATTTGTACATTAGAAAAGCATGAATTTATTGGCACACTTAAATGTCTACATGCTTTAGTTGTTCTTCTGCTGAAATTCAAATTATTTTTTACTAGGAAAACTGTTACTTTATCTTTATTGGTGAAACTTCAAGGAACTCATTAATTTTCTAGAGAAAAGTATTTAGTGGCTAATCCATGTGAAACTTGTGTCATATATGGCTCTTGGTTATTTAGTTGCTTTGAGATGATCAGTGCCCCTAATAGTAAAGCTTACCATTTCCCTGTTCTGGAACTTTTTATATGTGTGAAATCAGTTATGGAAAAAAATAATGGATAAATAATTGAGGATCAATTACTAATTTATTAAGTCATGAAAAGTACATTGGACATCACAGAGGGACAAACTGTCTGACCTCATAAACCAAATCCAACTTGATTGTTTTGTTTGAACAAAAGACAAACACATCTATTTCTATAATGATTAATGTCGACTCTGGTCCTGAATCTGAAATTCGAACAACCTTTGGACTAATTTTGACTCCTTAAACTTGAGTTGTGTTTTGGATCATGATTGTGCAAATTCTTATGCATTATATTATCATCTCAACTTTCATTTATACAGTTCTGTTTTTCTTTAGTTTATTACACATTCCAAATCTTAGAGAGTTAAATGGTAGCATGGTACGACTCAATTACTCATGAGGATCTATAAATTTTTCCAAGAGCTAATGCTTCTGCCATTTTAGAATCGCTTGTCTGGGAAAATCATGTGCCTACTGCATTAAGAGGAATTGAATAGTTGGAAATTGATTTTATGACGATCGCTTGCAGGAGTCATCTTGACTGATATATACAGTGGTTGCTGATACATAATAGCAAGATGTATTTGGGACCAGCGTTAATGGGCTCGCTCCATGTTAATGACAGTTTGTAAAATTATGTTTTCCATGGATCCTATTAACTTTGAATTTTGCTAGATGACTGACCACATATGAAGACTATGATGATGGGTCAAATACACCAACACCTAGTGATTTTTAGTTTACTAGGAGCTGTAACAATGCGACTGTAAACTACTTGTTCAACAATTGATCATTGTAAATGCTCATATGTGGAGGAGACTTTGACCTTATGTATTAAGTCTTTGTCGGAGACTGATAATTGACAATTTTGCTTGGAGAGTTGGATAAGTAGTGATCCTTGTGGAGATATGATAATTTTTTTTACCATTGCCTATTTATATGGATTAGTGGGCTGGTTGGACCCCATATATTTGCAATTGAAACTTGAGTGTCTAGCTTTGCCAAGCCAGAATGAGTACATAACTATGTTATACTTGGTTATTTTTATTAGATGGAACGCTATTTAACTAAAGCCCCTTAGAAAATTGTATGTTATGAACCAACCTTGCTTTTTGGGGTTTGAGGCTTGGCCTATGGGCAACCCTGACTGCAGTATATTTTATTTTGTTCTGCAACATTTTGTAGGTATCTTTTCCAGGCTAAATGGTTTTAGTAAGTTCATTCATTTGCATGTTCATGGGTTTTCACCAAGGCACTGCAAAGTGACAGTGATTTAACAAATCTGAAATTGCACATTTCAATTAGGCCAACTGCAACTAGCTATGCTCAAAATTACTGTGGAAGCTTTTAAAAGTCCAAACACTTGTGAATACTTGCAAACACCATAAATAGAGATGCCATATATAAAGGTCCAGGCCTTGACCACCTCACAATGAAGCTCTGAATAACTCAATCCCTTTGAGTAATTGATTATCTGAAGTTACACTCAGAACTTGTATTTGAACATAATGCACCTAGTTAGAAACTTTGTTAATGCAACAAATATAACTTGCTTTTTATTGTCTTGGTTGGAGGGAGTATGAAATTTACCTTGCCTAGGAAAATAGATACTTTGTCAATTATATCCTCTGTGGTTCCTTAAATTTCAATTAGGACAAATACTATGCAAGAAAAATAAAAGAAGAGTACCTGCAGTTAGTTTTGATCTTCTTTTAACTGTTAATTAGCTTATGCTGAAGAATTTAGGTTAGCTGATTTCTGATTAATCATTATAATGTTTGTTGTCAGTTTTCTTTTCAATTTTTGGATAGCTTTAAATATTTATAATTATGTTCTGTTTCTTACAGGTGAGATCTCTAACTCTTGATGTTAGAGTATGGGAGCCTTCTGTTATCAATCTATTTCAATCACTGGGCAATACGGTTGCCAACACCATCTGGGAAGAATCATTTCCATCGACAAGCAACGGCAAATGTGAGAATGTCTCAAGGTACCAATAAAACCTGGCAGAAATTTTCTAGCAATTCTTGCTTAAATTTTAAAAACTTGTAAATGTGTGTTATGCAGTTTCTGTATTGTTGACAAGACTCAAGGATATTACTGTATCAATAAGCCTAAACATTCAGATCCAATTACAGTGAAGGAGAAGTTCATTCAAGCAAAGGTATTATACCATTTATTTGTCAGTCTCAGAGTTCAATCAATCAAGGCCCCTTTGTGTTTGTTGATGACAAACAGCACAGATTATTGGAAGGAGGCTTTGTGTTCTACCCCTTTTTTGCATATGTTCAAATCTTTGAGGCAAATGCAAATTTTTCTTTAATTTGAACTTTGATCTTCTGGAGAAGGCAGAGGTTGTCTGTGGGAATTAGCAAGAACATGAAGCTTTTGGGACATGCTGACGAAATATTAGATGATGCAAAGATGTTAGTTAATCAGCTACTTTTTAGCAGATAATAGATTTACACTATGATGATGGGACTGAATTATTTTTATGTTGGGCATAATCAACAACGCTTCCCTGAAGTAATTGCATATCTTAAAAGAAGTTGGAAGTTCACTAAAATCTTTAACATCATCAGCCTTCGTTAAATCAGTCTACGTTTTGTGAATTATGTAATAATGGATTGAGAAATTCCATCAACGTACAGAGCAGTTGTCACGATTAGATGTGACTTGGATAAGCAACATCCATATTGATATCTCGTATCAGTAAGGATTTGATATATGCTATCACATTGTTCTAATAGTGTATAAAAATGAATGTTATTCAGATTGCATAAGCAAAGCTTTTGAGTAATTATTTTCTATTGACAGCATAATTAGTCTGGAGGCGTGCAAGAGCTAAATTTTCTTGTTTTTGTGTGTTGATATATTTCCATGGTACATATTAAGTCTCTGTGTTCTGTGCAATAGACCATTTAGCTTGGAGTCTATTTGATTGCAGGGAAAATGTTGAAGTATGTCCAAACTCAAAAATAAATAAGTGTGTGAAAAGAAAAGGAAAATTGACTTTAAACTTCTTCTCTTTTCCCTAGTAGGAACTAGTACAACTTGATTTTTCTTGTAAAAGTGGGTTGAAAATTAATGCAAAGAGGAATTTGGTGAACTTATATCTTTGTGTGTTGCTAGCTTTTCTAGAAATTCTGGAACTCTTTTTGGTTCTATTTTTTTGGTTTTCTATCACACTGATATTGGGAAAAAAAATTTGTAGGAACTTTTTTTGCAGGAAATCTGGCATATAACCAGATATGAGAAAGTTGGTCTCCTTAAAAATGAACTTTTTCCAATGAAAAGGAGAAGAAAAGGAATAATAAAAAAGAAAAAAAGAAAAAGGAAAAACGAAAAGGGTTGGGGGGATATTTGCTTCTCAGTTTGTATGCCAAGTAGCTTATATTGCATTTCTGATCTTTGGAGTCTAGGAAAAGGTGAAGAGTTTACTTTGTTGCTTTTATTGCATGACATAATGAAGCCTGATGATACACTGGTACTTGAAAAGAATTGTCAGGAAAATGCCAGATCCTGAAGACATCTCTGTGCAATTCAATAAATGCTATGCAGAGGCTGCTGCATCTGTGCAATTCTATAAGATCAACTTACTTCTGTAATTGAGTTTTCTGTAGCAAGACATCATTGTCTAAAGCCAATGTTGTGTGTGCTCAGTTTATGTTCATTGTTCATTTACTTTCTTCTCTTTGTTGCTCAGACATGTTATCAATAGTAATGGTTTAGGTCTATATGCTTGTGATATTTGACTCAAATTTACTTGCCCTTTTATAATCTGATGTAGCTTTCACATAAAAGATTCTCACAGAATATGATTGATGAAGATCTATGTGCATACAGTAGGGTTTGTCAATTCTTGTATTGTTCTTTGTTTAGTTTCAAATATCTATTTCCATGTTTAGAGTCTTTAGACTACAAAATCTAAATCCAACCAAAAACCTGTGATTTGACTTTGGAGATTTGTTCCTTGGATACTGAAATGTGTCTTTTCTCCCAGTACGTGGAGAAGCTTTTTGTTCATAAAACAGCAGCAGATCAGCTTTCAGTTGCACAAAAAATGTGGGAAAGTGTTCGTGCCAATGACATGAAAGCAGTATATCACCATATTGTGGCATCGAATGCTGATGTCAACATCATCTATGGACAGGCATCCGTAAATTCTTCTGTAACTCTTGCAAAAGCTATGCTTCTACAAGATCAGCCAACTGCAGTGCTCGATTATAGTTCTAGCTGCTTATTAGGTGATTCTTTGCAAAAGTCTTCCACCATGAGTTCATTTAGCTCAGTGGGCACCAGCGACAACATAAACGAAGTGGATGATTGCTTTGAAGGCTTCACTCTACTTCATCTTGCTTGCTTGACTTCAGATATGGCCATGGTAGAGCTACTCTTACAGTATGGTGCAAATGTAAATTCTATCGATTTGAAGGGAAGGACACCACTTCACCATTGTATTCTCAGAGGCAAACATTTATTTGCCAAACTGCTGTTGACAAGGTGATTTATCTTATCCATATACTTCAGCATGTTCATGGAGGAAATTTTATTTGAAGTATAAACTCCATGCAGATACTTGTTTTTAGAAAGTAGTTCCATTTTGTTTTGTTACTGACTGCAGAGACTAGTATCCGAACTTGGTTTTCTGAAAATGTAGGTGTCCTAAGCTTGTTTTACTGACTCAAAAAATCTGAGCTGAAATCCTGGGAAAACTTTAAGAACCATTTTCAAGATTGTTTACAACTTTGCAGATGCTATGCACTGTTTTTCTCCTACTTCCCCATTCCTCATTTGGCCTTCTTTGCACTCACTAGAAATAGCATAAACATTTTCGAATTGGAGGGTACTTTATTAAAATTGTTTTCACTGGAATAGCCAAATTATATATATATATGTGTGTGTGTGTGTGTGTGTGTGTGTGTGTGTGTGTGTATGTGTGTATATATATGTATATATATGTGTATGTGTATATGTATATGTATGTATGTATGTATATGTATATGTATGTATGTATGTATATGTATATATATGTATATATATATATATATATATATATATATATATATATATATTGGTTACTTGGATAGTAAAATGGGTTTACATTATCCATCTAAGGTTTTTCTGCTTATGCTACATGTTAGTTTTGGGCTCTAAGGCAAGTTTCACGACTAACTTTTTGTTGACACAAGTTCACTGTTGTGTGCAACTCTTCATGTAGGGGTGCTGACCCACATGCTACCGATGAGGATGGTAAAACTGCCCTACAATATGCGATAGAAGCTGGTAACATCAAAGACGAAGAAATTATTGTTCTCCTTGGGGACCCTAATAGATAGTTAAGATCAAAAGGGAACGAAGCAGTTGGGAACTTCTAGCGGATTGCTGTCTTCATGTTCCAGCTAAAGTATCTATCATAACTGATAAATTATTCCTTGTACCAATCGATGCTTGCAATCATGAGCCAGAGACAGGTTGATCCTTTTCTGAATCTCAATAGTGGTGCTTTTACGTTATCTGATATCTGCCTATTTATTCAGTTTGATGGTGCTCGGATTTATATGAGTGGTGTCAGTTTTGTACAATTTCTTCCTGTTATTTAAAAGTTACTGCTCCCATTTTATTAGAGATCATTTTGATCATGGAAGTTGTATATAGATCAGTTCCATGAAAATTTTAGATTTCGAGTGGTGTAATATATGCCGTAACTTGGAGAACTGTTTTGCACGAAATACCAGCTTTACAATATTCCTCAAATACCATGTGAGCCTAAATTTCTTGAAGGATAGTATCTGCCAGGCCATCCTTCTTCTTGCAAAGCCCAAGAAGAAAGATGAAATCTGATATTAGCATTTTACTCTCAGTAGTTCAAATTTATAGATTGACATTTTCAAAAAAATTAGTCAGATGAGTTGAAGAGTTTTTAACATTTGGTAAATGATTTTGAACCATGTCATTTTTTTTAAAGTTCACTTATTTTTTGTGATCGAATAGTAAGTACTCTAGTTGATTCTCAAGAAAATTGAATACTGTAGGGAAAAAGATAAAAGCAAAAAGATAATAATAAATACATTGCTTTCTTACCAAAAATCTATTCTGCCTGTAAGAAAAAAAGCTTTGTACCTCGTAGCTAAATAGAAATGGCTGACTACCGAAGGTAATATAACTGCGTGGGTTACTAACGACCAACAGCTCGTGTGATGCCAAATTGATCGAAGGCTTTGAGGATGTTGCAAGGAATTAATGTTTCCCAAAAGAATTCATTTGGAGAACCGATCAAAAGTTGAGGATGCAACCAAAAAATATGTTATTTAATGCGATATGTAGAATTTATCCTGTGTCGTAAAAACCATATAAGCATCGTATATAATAAATACCACATCAAAATATTGTTCTATGCTGATACCACTTGTTAAGAGCTTGACGATTCAACCAAGCATGATATTTCACCTACTCACAATAAGACAGCCTACTTAATTCTCGTATGACTGCGAAAAGGGAAAATTAATGTATCACCAATGGCATGAATAAGTTACCGCTAAAAGGCTTGATGCCATCCAACAATTAACACAACGCACTGAAAGCTTTCCTTAGGCAATATAGTACAAGATCGATGCAAACAAGCTCACTTGACGCCTTTTCACTCATGGATGCGGTATTGTGCTTATGCATATTTTAGAACGATGATGTTTAGTCTTGGGCTAGAATTTGCAAATGATTTAAAAGACAGATGGGATGGAATACAGCAAAGCAAAATACTCTTGACAATCTACATTACAAACCAAAGGTCGGACCACGTTCCAAACATCAATGTTTACGCTAATAGATAAATCACCAGAAGTACAGAAACTATCAAAATCATACAAAATCTGCCTGCAGCTACACATGACAAGAACTTAGTTGGATGTACTTAATGAACTCAAAACACTTGATACGTAACAAGAAGCTTAAGCATACAGCAACAGAAAGGTTTAGTGGCCATTCCTAGGAATGGTCTCTTTTGTTCTATGTATCCAGCTCTATCTCTCTCCGAGATGCTTCCCATAGTTGCTGTTCAATACCCAGCTTCTTAAGCTCTATCAGACCTCTCTCCACTGCGGTAGCATAGGGTACACAAGTTTTGCATTAGATAATAGTACTTCAGCTTAATTTAAACTTATATGAAACAATCAAAACCCAAAACCAGGGCAATAATTATAATAATTTGCTAGACCACCAAACTAAGCAAAAAATTGTAAGCAGTTCTTGTGTACAGCATATTTCCTAGTGAAATGGATAAGTTATTTGGGGCTACTAACAAAAGTTGAAGCTGGAGGCTCTTTCATTTGGAGTTATTTGGGAAGCTACAAAACTCCTTTTCCATACCATATCAAAGTGACAGTTGAGATCACAAACCACCAAACTTCAGGAATTAGTAGGAAATGAACTGAAAATGAAGCTTTCTAGGATTTTTCATCTTTCCAACTTTTATGTAGCTTTCAGAATTCACAACTTCCATTTTCCTTGAAATTACAGTTTATAGTGAAAATCCAAGGGAAGCAATTCCTGGAATGCATTGGTGTGGAACAGAAGACCAATTTACCATCAACAACATCGTGAGAAGTTGGAGGTTGTCCAATGCGGCCAATCCAAGACTGCAGCCGTTCATCAGCAATATCTTCTTCTACACCATGAGCTTTGGCTCTTCTCCAGAAATATATAAGCCACGCCTGCAAAATATGTATAATCTCTAAGATCTGAAAGGATTCACTTCAATGAAGTACATGAACTTAGCCCAAAAAAATGCTTTTGGTCTTGAACTCCTAGAGGATAGAAAGTGCTTAGTTACGGGACATCCAAAGTAAGAATCCAGTTAAAATAAATGATGTGATTAAATACCTTCTTATGGGTCGATGATCACAAACACTAGGAAGTATACATAATATCTGACAAGAAGTAAAAGAGACTACATACAGATAGTTTGCGCGATTGGTATTATGATTAGGATCCAATAGGAATGATATGACTAGGATTGGCAAAATCGATCAGATTGATAGGACTGAAATCAACCTAGAAAATAACTTTAAAAAATAACAGAAAATTAAAAATAAAAATAAAATTTAAGATACAATTATGATATTATATGCTAAAAAACCTTCAAAGAACACCAACATATGCATTCATCTTTTGCAGTCTACCATATCAGGAGTGATAAAAATATTATCGACACTAGAATGCGGCAGGTTCTCTGTTTTATCAATTTAAACTTTCCGATAGAACAGATTCTTTCAAGCTTTTATAATTTAAACCTAGAAAAGATGTATAATAGCCACATCAGATATCAAAGGCCCTTATAATTGGATGAAAGCCTGAGCAATGCATCACAAGCAGCCATCAACGGTTCAAGTTCAACCGGTGGCATAAGCAATGCTGAAATTTTCATGGAGAATTCATTGTTCTCAATGATGGAGATGAATGTTTGATCCCAAGTAGAATTAATCATAAGCAGAAAGTGAATTCTATTTTTGCATTAAAGAGTACTTCAGATTATCAGAAATTGCAACTAATAAGCACAATGGAATGTTTGTATGGTACATATACTTCAGATAGATAATAACCAAATAACAATCACCAAAACATAAATCTAGGGCAATAAATACATTAACTGATCATAGGCAGAAAAGTGAATTATGATGCTTTCAAAATGCAATATGAAAAAAAAAAGGTCGGTCATCTTCCATGCATACATTCATCGGCAGAAAGGTGAATTCTGATATTTGTTAAAATGCAGTGTAAAAAAAATGATTGATCAAGGTTCAGGCATAAATTCATGTCTCACCAAGCGCAACATCTTGCACTAGATGTGAAACTGGAGGAGAAATGAACATTACAGACTGGATATTAGGAAAGACATTTGTATCTAATCAGTGGACGCATTCCAATATGGATATTATGCAGATACTATATTGTAACATCAGTTGTTCATAACAGATCCAGATACAGGTGCAACTATGAAATATGATGAATGCAATTCAAACAGGATTTCAGAAAGATATCGATGCCAATATTGCATTTCAACAAATAACTATGACACTAGCTCATACTGATATAATTCATTTATAAGAAAACTTAAGTGTGATTAAATAAAAAGCAAAGGGGTGGAGAAAAGGATATACTGTCATTAGGAAAACCAGTAAAATGAAATATTTTCCTTATGTTAATACAAATCTTTTGATATTTTGGAAAATATTAGAATGTTTGAATATCTGTATAAAGGTAAAACTCGAACTATCTCCATACCATTTCCCATGGATCTCAGCGAGATTCAGATATGAATACAAATATGTGGTGCATACATATTTATGAAAAAGAGCACGTGAGGCTCATGCCAATGTGGAACCTGAGGAGTTAATATCTGTACCCTTATATTTAGAGATGTTGTTTCTATTACTCAAACCCTACGCTACCAAGTTGCAAAGAAGCAACCTTATCATATTTATGCGATCAATACATATTTATCTGATTAAAAAATGAATCAGATGGCCTTCACCGCCAATCAATTGCGAACAGAACTAAATGATAGTTTGTAAACCAGGAGTAAACAATGCCATAAACAAAAAGACGCATTCAGCAAACACTTCTAGAAAAACTAAGACTGACCTGCTTAAAGGTAACATCTTCTATCTCCTCTTGGCTTAGTTCTGCAAGAGCATAAACTTAAGCTGTGAGGGTAATTATGCAAAGTAATATAAAATAAAATTATCAAAATTATTCAAGAACATGAAAAATTGAAAAAAACAAAAAATTATGAGGATATCAAAACAAGGTAGTTACAAACCTGAAGAAAATTGCCGAACAAAATTTGGTCGCCAATGTTGAGCTAATGCAAGGACAACAGCATCCTCCACCTTAAAGTATTCACCAAGGTATTAATAGATGGCTACCATATTCAGCTAAGGCAGACAAATAATTTAGCATGGAAATAGAAAGAGTTTAAGGGGAAAAATGAGAACATAAAAGGAAGTGTAACAAAAGACAATGACAGACAAAAAGAACAGCTTTAACGAAGTAAAGATGAAAAAAGAACCTTCAAAGATGCTAGTTCCCTTAGGCCCTTCTCAACCGAAAGCATGCTCTCTATGTTGCCTTCTCCAGTTATATCACTTAAATCACGCACAAACTTATTTCTTCTTTCAGATTCATGATTTCCTATTCAACATTCAATGTTGAAATACACTAAGCAACAGGGATGAATATGCAAAGACGGACTATTTGCACAATTTTATGATCATATCATTGGCATATGGTCATATTAGCAGTATTTATCTCTTGCCTCGGTTTCTTGATTCTTCTTTAGCCTTTTGACCAGCAGAAATAACAACCTCGAGAGGAAGAGGAGCTAATGAAGACCAGTGCTCATGTTTCGTAACAGCAATCTCCGGATAGATTCCTATAAGTGGAAACATCTAATTCAGATCAAAAGACATGAACAAAGTAGTACAGTTTATGTAGATTGAGAAATAATAAAAATGAATGTAAACTATTTGGTGCAAGACATAAAAAATGATGAATATTGAAGTTACTTGAGAGTTCATTATCAAACATCAAAAAAGTGGGAATGAGGGTCACTATATCAGTTTGCTTCTTCATTGTCTTATGAAGTTAATTGTAGAAAGCAGAAAGATTGCACGATGATGTCAGATTAAAGATCCTCCAAAAGCTTGATTACCTACAAGAATTTTCTTTCATGCAATTGTCCAAAAGGGTTTCAGTCAAGGAATACAGTTTCGAATAATACCGGACGGTATGTACCAGTCCGATAGGATACCGGTACACGGACCGCCCGCTACCGGGCGGAACGCATAACATTGCCCCATATCAGACGATACAAGGTTATATCGGGTGGCAACAATCAAAATTTCGACCGTTACCGCCCAGCACAGCTCGGTAACAGCCAATTTCAACCGTTACCGATTGGTTGACCGTTGGAGCCCTTTCACATCTGTTTTTAAACTCTTCTTCCCCATTATTTCATTCCATTTCACTCTCATACTTCTTAAACTATCTCAAACTCTCTTTTTCTCACATTTGTGCTCTCCTAAACTCTACAAAACAACGATTTGTGAATTGAATCGAAACTAATTTGGGATGACTAAGAGGAAGAAGTTTCTAATCAAAAGATATGTATTCTCTTTCTTTAATTAGAGAGTAATTAAAATCTTTAATATTATGATTAGTGTGTTTAATATTGATTAATTCGAAATGACACTTAATAGATCAAATATTTATATTCCATGCATATTAAATATTGAAAGATATTTATGATAGTAAAATAAATTTAATTAAGTTTTATTAAAGTTATTGAATGCTACGATTAATCATTTTAATGATGATTTAATCAAAATTTGATAGTATTATGGAGAATCATATGGCCAACAGCAGTTCGATGATAGTTGATCATACTTCTCCAAGCAACAGTATGATACAGAGCAACAGATCAATAGCAAAAGTAGAAGCTCTGACATTCACCGATATATACCTCAGGAGCTGCCTAGGACAAATGTGATTCATGATGATCAGCATACGATCATCACCACATTGATGCACCAATGGCATACGGTGTATCAATACACTATGTCGTGGGATCAATTTCATGATTGGGTCTAACAAACATATCATATTGATATACAGATGTATAGGATCGAGGACCCCAATCCACCACCTGTGGAGGCTCGTCGTTCGTTTTAGTGGTAGAATCAACAATCAAATATATCTACATATGTGATTATTTAATTCATTTGAATTTTAGTGTTTATATTATAACAAAATAATCTAACAATTCAAATGATTTTTCTACAGATATTTTAATATTCACAGAAGGACAATCCGTAACGGACTGAAATATGAACCTCACACAAAACTATTCCTCAGAGTCCCGAAAAAGATATATGATACTATTCTTACCTAATTTATATTGATTTTGCTAAACTTATACTATTATTATATTTATTTATAACTTAAAAACCCTATCCTAACTTTTTTTCAGGTATTTTTGGAGGATTTTACTCCTAATTTAGGTGTACCGCTCGGTACATGGTACCGTACAATACTGAGCCTACCTCGAAACATCGGTACGATACGATATTTTAATCCTTGGTTTCAGTAATATGATATATGGTCCTATCTTTGCTGTTTTTCAGTGTTATCCGTAACTTAATACCTAATGACCATAAAACCTTGTCTCTTATGCAAAGGATTAAAATCTAATGAACTAACTGTCCATAAAGATTGCTTCCCATCCCGCGGGCAAGTTGGCAATCCTGGTTCAGTAAGTATTAGCATCTTTATAAAGGATTCTTTGGCCCATGAAAACTAGAAGATTAGTTCACAGCAAGAAATCCTACCAGATATCCAACCGTATCTCATGCAACTGAGAAACATCTGCGATTTTATATTTTTTGTAACATTTGCCATGCTACAATAACAAAGTAATCATCTGATAGGATGCTGTCAAGGTCTCTGCTTATGTCTATCAAGTTTGGCAATTTCATGTATGGTTATGCACCAGTAACCGCTTGGACCAATACCGCAGGTCCCTATGGGTGTATGAGTGTTGATAATGTTGGTACATACCCAGTTCCAAAAAAGGCACAAAAAATATTGAAACAACAAAAATATGCACAGTATAGTGCCTGTACCATACTGTACCGCACGATATAGGCCCTGTACGGTTTTTCCTGGTTCACGTATCATTTGTCGGATCGGTAAATTAACGCCCGAACCATACTAGGCGGTATCGCGAACCTTGATGTCTATGGTGCAAACTTCCCAACTTGTGTCATTCGCTAGGGTTGACAATTACTGTGAGATTATGATGATCAAGAATGATAAGCACGTACAGATATTATCAGTATAGAGAAATAGCTGTAAGATGCCCAAATGATAATCTAGTCAGAAAAAACAACAGGGTTTATGGTAACATATAAAATGGTGTAAATGAGAGCATAATCTTGTGCATACTATGAAATGGTGTAAACTAGATAAGCCCTTGTTCTTCAGGTTTTATACAATATATGTGTATATATATATATATATATATATATATATAGAGAGAGAGAGAGAGAGAGAGAGAGAGAGAGAGAGCAAGCTCTCAATGTGAAGAGTCAAAGAAACAAACAAAAACAGATGTACAAAATATGAAAACTATGTTACCATGATGAACTGCTAAACCCCAATAACGAGCAAGCCAACACCTCTTCAAGACAACCTCTTCCTGTAGATATGGAACATGCATACTGATGTGATCCTATTATCTCATAATGAATCACAGACACCATCCAACATGCTGGCAATGTTCAAAATGCATACCATCTCCTCCTCGGATAAGATCATCCTTTGTGTCATTGATTGAAGAGCCTTTGCGTCTGATTCAGCTTGCCTGAGCTGCTCTACGGCTGCCACAGCCTCTTCTTTAGCAGACTATTCCGGACACAAGCCAAGAAATAAAAAGGCAAGTTAATAGCAAAATCACCATGACAGGATACTAAAAGAGTTCCCAAGAATGTTTAAAACAAAGTGATCAATGAAATCAGTAATAACACCTCTACTTCTTTCTGGAGTGTTGCTATTTCCTCATCTTTCCCATCCTTAGTTTGTCTTGCAGCTTCAAGAGCAGCCTTAGGTAAAAATCAAAGTACTGCATCAGCAGAAGTATAACAAGAACTATGATGTTGCATATAGCCTACATGACCATGGAGATTAACCAAATTTGATAGTCATGGCCTCACGAATTGCAGTACAGCAACTTCAATAACCAGCGTCAATTCTTGAAAAGTAGACAAGATATCTGAAGAATTGTTTAAAAGAACAGTACAGAGAATATGGAAGTAATAAATAGCCCCAAAGCAACAAGTTAATTGGAATAATTCTTGCTGTTTAATATCTTCATGCAATAACCCTTCCATGCCCATAGTCCTTCCAGTCACATTAAGTCGTGAACCAACTGAAGTTTAAAATGCCAGTACAATTATCCATACAAGATCTTTTTGGACTGGTATATACCAACAGGTTTGGTATGGTACACCATGGTATGTCAAGAAAACTTAATGAAATTTTGTTTATTATGTTGGTACTGACTAATACAATTAAGACCGATTTTACCAGTGCATAATATGACCTGTATATTTTGGTTATTATACTACAATAATTCTTGCTGTTGTTTAGCATCTTCATGCAATAACACTTCCATGCCCATAGTCCCTCCAGTCATGTGAACCAACTAAAGTTTTATATACCAGTACAATTATCCATGCAGGATCTTATTGGACTGGTATATACCAATAGGTCTAGTATGGTACTCCTTGGTATGTAGATAAAATTCACTGAAATTTTGTTTATTATGTTGGAACAGACTAATACAATTGAGACTGGTATAACAGTGCATGATATTTGAAAGCTAATCATATGTTTGAAAACTATACAATTGCCCTGTATACTTTGGTTGTTATACCACAATATTTGAAATCTTATAACCAACAAAACTCTACCAATTTCCCACATAAGAGGAAAAAGTGCCATGCAAATGGAAAAGAAAAATGACAAAACAAGTACTTTCAGAGATATGACAGATGGGGAAAAAGTTATCTAAAAATTAGCCCTTCAAAGGTTCATGCTTTAATGTATCTATTCAGAACAAAAACCAGGAATTTCAAAGAGCACTTGAACTTAGTTGGAGATGGCCCTGCAGAAAATTATTCATTGCTCAGATGTGGGTCAAAATGCAGAAATAAAGCAAAAATTAACTGAACAAGTTGTTGGGTTTGAGTTGAGCTCTGAATTTCAATCAAATCAAAACAACAGAAAAGCTATTCAACATTAATTTAATTTGGAGCTTGTAGCCAAATTTAAGGTGTATGTTGCTTTTCATTTCAGAATTCGTCATCCGATTTTAAAATCAGTCCGGCAAGCAATAAAAGAAAACAATGGAATTAAAGGTTAACAGACATAAAAAAGTGTGACCAAGTACAAAAAGAGCATCAATTAGTCTAGCTAAATTATACCTGCAGCTGATGATAAAGGACTAAGAGCAGAAGAAAGTAAAAGACCACAGCATGGATAACAAGAAACTAAAAATTGACAATAGGACAATCACTGTGGTTCTCAGGAACTGCAAATAGATTGCAATAATCATTGATACATGACAACAGAAAAAATGTGAATTATGTCAAACCATATAGCTGTCAACCAAGAAAATTAAATTCCTCTGTAACTTATACAATAATAGTTTTTGGAAATATATTAAAAAAAGATGGTTTCTTTTGCATATATACCCTACAAAATGGACAAGTTTGCACATTGTACACCCCTAAACTTGGTATTTTTCACCGGTGCCCTCCAAAATCCTTCATGATTATATGAATACCCCTTTGATCTACCTTACACTCCCAAGTGCTCAGACCATTATGGCCTGCTTTTGCACAAATACCCATCAGAATTTGGCACAAAATTCCCATCTCCATTGATGGTTTCTTCAATGCTAGGCCAACTGTACATTGGCCTATTTATCAAGACTAAGACTATAATCCACGCCAGTGAAACTTTATTAACAGAATTTGCATAAAGGGGTATGCATGCATATATGATAATGTTGGAGGGTATGATGCAGATACAAGGTTTAGTGGTGTATATTCACAAACATAAGTATTTGAAAGGGTTTATATGCAAAGAAAAGGACTAAATCCAGGTTTCCATTTAAATTAAGCTCATAATAGAAACGGAGGGAAAAAGAAAAGGGAAACGAAAGTTGGCAGCAAAAGGGGAATAATCTGGAACATCGCTAAGGCAACAAAGTTACCTCTCTTTGACGGAGTGCTGCCTCCTTCCTGCAAATCAATTACCTAAACAGTTATGATTTCAACATTGTGGCCTTGGTTATAAGGTTAGAAGTATGGTCTACCTGCTCAATAACCGGGCCTCCAAAGATACACCTTCTCCTAGAGCAGCAACCTACATTACAAAGGTGATAGACATAACCAGATATTCAACATGGTCTCCAAAAATTGGCATTCATACATAGGGAAGGTTCAAATAACACAATAAAGAGGCATTCTCCAAACCACAATCGACCCAACTCTTTCCTCACAAGGTAGCACAATGCATGAGGACATTTGGTGTGGAAGGTCATTACAATAAGCAATAAGGTTATGATTTCAAGTAATAAAGATGACAGTCATCTTCCCATGACATGTGAAAAAAAGGAATGTCCTGTGATACCTTGGAGCAAAAACAATAGAAATTAGATATAGTGATCTGCCTGAACTGGATACAAGCCCAAGTTAGTAAAGTGATTTGAGAGATTTGGTTATTCTTTTTTTTTTCATTAATTTCAGTTGATTTTAATCATTACTCTTTATGCAATTTGTAAAACTTTTATTATAGTTAATATAAATCATGTTTTAAATTCATGATGAAGTAATCGAAGCCATTGTAGTTTCAAACTTCCAATTATAAAAATATAAGAGATCCTGAGGGGTGCCTATGCAAGTCTTAATTGAAGCAAAAGTCCTATATTTGGACTATATTTTTTTTTATGAAATCAAATTATTATTGACAAATTAAAATCAAAATACAAAAAACTGTAAGTTGCTATAATTCAGAATACTTTGCAGCTCAGGAAGATTGAAGTCCTCTTCGAGAAAGAAATGCCATACTGCCAGAAGAAAGACCACCAGCTTCTCTTACAGTTTACACTTTCTATTCATTGTTCTGTGACTTGTGTCCACCTTGTTCTTCTTATGACCTGTATTCTTATCTGTCTCTATCTTCTCTAGTGTACATATTTATTTTACTGCATTCCAGATTGTGTCACCACTAAACAAGAAGTTTATACTTGATATCATAAGTTTTCAAAAGTACGTGATCCTTTTACCATTGACTTGCAGATAGTCTTATTATCTCAATATATGTATGCATATGGAAAGAAAAAAAATCAACTACTCAAACCATTTTGAGTTCCCAAAATGTGTTACAGACAGTCAGACGCCACACCTCATGCCGTAACAGAGATGACAGATAAAGAGGTTTAACAATTGAAAGGGTCCAATTCTTGTATGTGCAAGAGGAATAAGAATAAACATCATTTGTTATCAGCTAATAAAAAGAAATAAAATGTATTGAAGAAAGATTAAGTAACCTGTTTCTCAAGCTCTCTTGCCCGGGCCTCAGCTTCTTCACGTCTCTCTTCTGCAAGTCGCAACTGGATGACAAAGTTAAATAGAGTAGCTCAATGCCACAAAGAACATGAAAGTATTTCTTCTGATTTAGAGAAGCATACCTTCTCAAGAATACTCTCATTTTCTTCTTGTAGCATATCCAGCTGCAAAATATGCAAAGTCAGCCCAACAGATTATTCCAAAATGCTGTCTTAAACATGAAGAATTTGCTATCTTATTTTTAAATGCTTTATTTCTTACATCAAACAAAAGAACAGTAAAATTCACATAACAGCATGATACCTCATCTTGGAGTGCAGAAGCTTGTCGCTGAATTCCTGAATCTCCAGAGTTTAGATGTTTTATATCTGATGGAAATCTGTGGCATACTTTAATCAGCTTTTGCATGACTTAACACATTATACTATTAACGGTATTAAGTACATCAAGGAGAAGCAAAAATAGGAGGCCTAACATATTTATGCATCGATCTTAAACCATATTATTTCTCATCACTAACCAAGAAAACCCTTTATCTCCTCTTCAGTTAAAGCTTATGGGATTGGTTCAGCAAGTCAATTTTTCATATCTACTCAAATAAGTTAAGAGACATCATATCTCTAGTCAAATTAATAAAGATGTCTTACATGCTTTGGAGCACCATGACAGTAGTTCTTATGCAATAATAAAATATTTATGATTGAATCGCAGATGTTGTTCACAAATATATAGCAAATAGGCTCTAAAAAAGGAATTTAAAGGCTGGAGTACAAGAGGTTTAGAAAGGTCAGAAGGAAGAAATCACACGACAAAGCAAACCACAAGAGAAAATAAGAGAAAATAAGGCTTGTGGGCAAACTCATGTTTTCCATAAAGAATCCACCATAAACCCTTTCTTACATGACCAATTACACCATTCATTTAAAGACCAACCGAACTTCCAAGATTTAAACTAGGGCACCAGATATAATAAGATAATTGTCCTTACTAATCTTAAAAACAGATAAGACCTTGTCCACCTAATACATATCTATATCTAAGTTGATAACGCCCAGCCTATTGTTTGATTTACATATATCTTTCAAGACACTTGAAATAATTAACCAAGAAATAAGATGGAAAAATACATCATGACTCAATCAAACCAAACATCAAATAAATCTTGACACTTAGATCAAGATCAAATACTCACTAACCAAAACCTATCCAATTCAGCTGCATACCACAATTCACCAGTATATCAGGGTGATTTCTTACTGTATTTTTAGTGCACCAGGTCATAGTCAACCTAGAAAAACTGAATCATTAATTCATGTCCAAATTGCCTCCTAAATTGTCTTGATCAGAGTTCACTTAATAAGGATTTAGCACAACTCAGTTTGGGAATCCCGCAGATGCTAATGTACACCCCCTAAAGCATCCCTGCATGATATAAAATTCCGCAGATCTTAATGTACAACTCCTAAAGCATCCCTGAGTGATAAAAAATTCTGCACCTACTAATGTTCGATCTGCAACAAATCCCACAAATACTAATGCTCGACCTAGAGAAAAATTCTGCATTTTCCCATGCGGGTAATCCCTCATTTTATTCTATGTAATGTTCAGTGATGCTTTTGGAGTATTTTATTAAATTTAAGTAAAGTTTATAATGCATATGTCTGTGTTAAATATATCAAAGGTTGACAAAGCTAAGAACTATGGATTCCAACAAGAAGATAGGGCAGGGAAAGATGATGACAATCCAATCCCTTGGATTCCAACGCAAGAAAATATGAAGAGAAAAGATGAAGACAGACTTAAATTTAACTGCAATAAGAAAACCTAAAATGTTTTATTCAATGTATCATTATAACAGAAACCTACTTGAACATAGATTTTATTACAAGAATAGGGAGAAATATAGGCCTCTTTTTCCCTTCTGTCTTCCTTTTCATTTTTCTCCTCTACTCTACCTGTTTAACTTCATCCGATATTGGTTTTATGACAAACTTTTCCCCTCTGCTTTCTTCTTCACTATGCTCCTGTATCTACTTAACCTTTTATCACTTCTTTATCTCTCTTTCTCATATGATATCATATTTATTCCACCATACTGCTACTCTTCGATCATTTGCTGCTCAAGACCTGATGCATATTTTAAGGATAGATAAAACCAAAAAGTTAACTCTGATGGTCATACAAAATGTTTGAATCAGGCAGTTTTAATAGCAGCAGAGAATGAAGACTTGTACTTCATTTCATCCAGTACTGGCCTACTTTTGCTGCTTTGTTGACTAACCGGATCATTCTTACTGCTACTTAAGGCTTTTTATACCTGTTGCATTCGAGTACTCTGCATTGAATAATTCCAGATCTTGTAAGTTAGTGTAGTCCATTCACATCTTTCTAGCATATGTACATTGGTTATCTAATCATGATTCTTGTGCCTATACAACATGTACGCCATAGGAATTCATCATCAAGCACATTGTTCCTTTTAAGCAAAGACAGGCATGAATATATTGATGCACTTGCATTGATGCACTTGCACCTATGCCTTTTTCTAATTTATACCAATGGACTTCATTATTCTTATTCATGTAAGGGCATGTCGACATGAGAAGTTTGTACAGAGGTTTTATTGTGCCAGAAACTTTTAATTGCATTGTCTTGCTTTGGGATGTGAAACATCTAGTGATAATACTCAGTAGATGCTGATGGAATAATAAGATAGCACCGCCAGTTTGACATGTGCTCGTAAAAATTCTATAACAGGTGTAAAAAATATTAAAGATTATACAATGAGTGGCATCAAACTAATCAATAAATAGAGATACCAAAATCATCAAGATCTATAAAAAAGCTAACTTGTGGGGAAATTTACCCAAAAAATAAATAAATAAAGTAATGCCATGACCTTTTCTCCCTGCGTTTATCAACAGGAGGTTCTATTGGTGGAATAGGAGATGGTGTCAACAGAGTTGTTTTGCTAGGGGGCGCCAAGGGTGCTGAACGAACAGAAATTGATGGTCTTCCAGCTGAAGAAGAACGAACTGATGGAGTATGTTCTACGAGGTTCCGAACTAACTAATTAATGCAAAAGAACATCAAATTAGCTAGTAATAATCATAAACCCATGCCAAAATGTAACTCTTAGTTGCTATAATAATCAGTTTAAACATTTAAAACGAAGAAGAAAGGCATATCCAACAAAGTCGGTCACTTTCATTCGTTAGAAAAAGGGAAAAAGTCAGTGAAATTTACTGCAAGCGCACTAAGCTGTCGCAAAATTACCGCAGGGGAAGGAGATCTATTAGCCTTCGTCATCAGCGAAGCCCCGAGAGCGGTCCCATTGCTGCCGGCCGCCAGCCGCGAAGCGCCGTGCCGGAACCCCACTCCGCCAGCTACCGGGATCTCGTCCTCGTCCTCGTCCTCCTCAGCGGTGGCGCTTTGCGACGCCATCACCTGCGCGAGGCGCGCGGCGGCGGCCCTCGCCGCGACGTTCTGCGTCCTCCTGACGCCGGAAAGCCCTGACGCCGACGTCGAGCGGTGGTGCGCCGGGGAGATCCCGGGTGACGACGACCCCGTGCTGCTCGACCCCCCGCTCCACTGCCGCCCGTACACTGGGCTCCCCGCCCCGCGCCTCTCCATCGCCACTTCCCGATTCATCAAGAACGTTCGCCAAGAAGCAGGGCCGTCGGTCGAGCGACTCAGTGGCGAGGTGGGAAGGGGCAACCCCAAGAAGAGGGCTAGACTGAAGTGGGAAATGGCTAAAGATCGAGAGAGAGATGTTTTCGCTGTCGCTGCTGCCGCCACCGCTGGTGAGAATAAGACTGGGAAAGTGAGAGGGAGACAAGTAGATCCAAGAGCGTCAAAATTAGTAACTTGTTTTGTGTTACTTATATTGGACTCTATGATTTCAACATGAAGTCATCACCTTGGTCAACTTTCTTGGTGTCGGTCCGGTCGATCGACTGATTTATAACTAGCTAAAATTACAAGTTCCTCCCTCCTAAGTATATGATTTCTCTTATGTAAACCCTCTAATTCTAAATTTACATCCTCATAATCATATTTCTATTATTCGATTGTTATAATTATAATATAAACATTAAAGAGATTTTAGTGGAAATTAAATATTTCGAGGGACATATATATTGCATTAAAAATTGCAGGGGCATGGTCGCTTGTTGCACGCCTTGCAAGGATACCGATGTAAATAACAATAATAATAATAATAATAATGGTTACTTTATAATTTCGATGTCAGACGAAGGACCGGACCCATCCATGTCTGGTGGTGTGTAATGGTCAGAATAATATACATTAGCTAACGCTAGACAAAAGCTTCAACATGATCATGTTCAATTTGAAATGAATACTATCATCACCGCCGATCTGTGCCTTACCTATCGGAATGTGAGTCATTGTGATGCACAGGGTTGGACCCATCAATAATCCGAGCCACATTCTCGATCATAGTCCAAATCATCTGCAGAAGAAAAGAAATTAGATGAGGGAAATGATTGCTGTACAATAAATAATAGGAAATGACAGCCGAAGAGTAGTACAATTGGACACAACATGTTCTCAGGAGCAGAAGGTAATTTTATTTCGCTCCCAACTCCCAAGCTCTTTAATGAATCTTTCAGCTGCACATGAAGGTAACATGTCTTCTCTTTCACATGTTGATAGATTGCATGGAGTTAACATGTGCAGAAATCCTCAATCCACAGTCAACAAAATGTAATGATGCTCAACAAAGTTTATACTGAGTAGCAGATAAAAACAAGAAAAAGCTTCATGTTAACCATCCAATATGCAATGATGACAAGCCAGCCATGCCCATCTTCTTCTAGTTCGGCTTGGTCAAACCATGGCGGTTGTCATGTCCCACAGTACACACAGTTGAAACATCAATAAATCATGTCATGTCACATGCTAGCTTCAACCGAAGCAGTCCTACCTTCTCACCTGTCCAAACAAAACCATCACACTGCATTTTGTAGCGCTTCTCCTGCCCTCTCTGTTGCTCCAGCAGTGAGAAACTAAGAGTCAAATTAAACAAAGATTCTTTCTGGTTCAACAAATCTTACTAATGCTTATCACTATAACCGTAGTTGTCACTGAACTAACTAATGCTATCAGTGGGATGCTCTCATGGAAATTGAGCAACTCAATTCCAAGTTAAAAATAAATGTAAATTATTTTGAGCCTCTGGTGACAACAGTTATTCCTCGCTTGAAAATGTATCTCTGCCCACTGTTTCTGTCGGCATTAAATAACAATATACATACTGGCTTAAGATGCAAGACTACAAAAACAAACAAAAATCATTCACGCAGCCCTTCTGGATAACAATTTCAATGAAATGAACCAAGTTTCTTCCCACCCAGAAATCCTACTTATAAAAAGATAACAAGT
The DNA here is from genome assembly GCF_036884655.1 of Musa acuminata AAA Group. Lineage (NCBI taxonomy): Eukaryota > Viridiplantae > Streptophyta > Magnoliopsida > Zingiberales > Musaceae > Musa > Musa acuminata. The sequence goes on from NC_088352.1 coordinate 120,053, forward strand.
AATATATTATCTAGTTGGCCAGCATGACAGCACAAAAGGAAAGAATACCAAGGTCGATCGATGACTTCTGATTGTGGGCCATATTCCCTGTAGAGGCCTGAACCACAGGCATCTTCTTTTACGAGAGACAGGAAAGGAATCAATATCAACACAGGTTAATTAAATAGCAGGAAATCGCAAGACACAGGTTATATCTTGATGAGAAATATACCTGTGACTGCTACGTCTAAAAACTTGGAATACAACAATGAAGTTCTTGTTTCAGAGCCCCTGCTGCTCGTGCTTCTGCTTCATCAAGACCAACGAGAACAAGTCCAAAAAGAAGGAATCAAAGGCAAGATAAAGATGGTGTATTCCTTTAGTTTCACAAATGTAAAAAAGAAGGATGGTACCCGTTTCAAATTCCCATAAACTGTAGATATGTTTTATCAGTCTTAGATTGGTGTTGGAATAATGGTGCATAAACTGTTATTTCCTTTTCTCTTTCTCAATGTGTTTCTTGTTTGAAATGCTCATCTCTTCCATTTGCTAATCAACTGATAGTACACTAGTCTGTGCTAGGGATATGCGGAAAAAAAATCCTCAAAGATGTTAATCAAGTTTTTGAGATTTAGATTTCCCCTAAAAGCCACAAGGCTAAAACAAATTTCTAAAGCAATATTCTGTTCTATGTGATCGATAGTGAAATGAGAAGGTTTTCATATCCAAGCACTCACCGATCAAAAGATGATCAAATTTTCATTTAAGATATTTCTTTCGGTTTTCCTATAAGGTGAAGAAAACAGATTATGAAATATTGTCATATGTTGCTTCCCAGTTGCATGATAATGGTTCTAGCACTCATATCATGCACAAAACCTGTATACAAAAACTAAATCAGGAATCATCCATGCATGCTGTATCTACCAAAAACCCAGTGGTTAAAGCTGGAAGAGAGAACCAAAATCATCTTTTTAAGTAAGGCTATAGAACTAATAAAACTGTTAAAATATCCTAAAATCCTAGTGAGATGTCAAACAGATCTTATTGATTAAAATTATCAATATCAGAGCAGTTGAGAAACAAATATAAACATCACATGTATGGGACATAAGAAATGCAAGCTTACTAGACTTGTCATCATTGCAGGTTAACTATAGTGGATAAGAAAAGCATATAAACTGCAGCAACTCCAAATAATTAATGACCAAAGCAATAAAAAGCTCAAGATTATCTAAACTTAAAAACAATCGCTAACTCTTTGGACTAGAAAGAAAAAAGTACATTTACTACTAATTGCATAACAAACTGGCATGATAATTGACCATTAGAAACAAAAAAAATTCATGAGCATAAAAACCATCAGTACGTATGGTCACAAGCAGCAAATATTTTAAATTTCCAGCCAATTTGCCTTCAGTCCCCAAAAGTAACAAATTTATACATCACTAACAGCCTAAAGTAAGAAGTAGAAAACAGTTAAGCTACATAAGTCGATTGTAAGGTACTAAGGTAGAAGCTTGATAAGTCTATAGTCAGAATAATAGCTTGATAATTCTATGATTATTCTTTAGCTTCTTAATTCAAGTGCAAAGTAACCTACTTTATGTTTAAGACTCTTATTTGTTAAGATCAAGTCTACTTAATTGATAAGTAGCCTGAGACAACTGCAAAAATGAAGCTGTATAAAACATAACAAAATTTTCCTGTAAAGAATAGTTAAATTCCTAGTGTTGCTTCTACGTCACAGTGTTTTTTCTAATTTCAAATAATGGTAAGAAACATGCAGGACACACCATGATATCCAGAAAGTGGTTAACTTCAGTAGTGGCAGCAGTGATAAAATCATCAGACTACATGAATAAAGAAAATGGTTAATGAGCAAAACAATACACAAAATTGCAGATTAAAAGATGCCAACATGTGGATCTCACCTGAACCCTTGATACTATATGTCAATGATCACCATCATCTACAGGTTGATAATGACTACAACAAAAATTCAAAATTGCAGACTAAAAGACATCTGTAAGGTGCAGCAATAACCAACAGGTATCCAGTCTTCAACCATGTGCAGAGGTTAGCCAGAAAACTCAATTAAAATAGAATTGGTAGCAGATTTTGGAAACCAGTTCAGACTAAGAAGAATAACGGAGAATGAGAACTTCCTCTTGAGTAGTAGAAAAACAGTTGTTTCTGTGGTAACAAGCAAAAAAATGTGGCTAACGTAATGAATTCACTTGATGAAAATGATAGAGAAAACAAAGATCTAAGACATAATCCAAGCAGCAAGAATGTAATCTTGAGCAAAAATCATGTCGGACCATGCATGCAAAGCGGAAATTTGAATTGGATAGTTAGAACCATACATGATTGTCAAGATTTCCCAAACGTTGCAAAAACAGCTTAAAACAGAAAGAACTTCACTAGAAAAGTTAATCTAGCCACAGAATACATGTTGACGCTGGGACCTAATGCGCCCAGCAGTACAACTTTCACACATGACATGTGGGAAGTAAATGTCTCCATCTTCAGATCATATTGAATGAACTGAAAAAGAAATCATGAGTTCAAATACTATGAAATTCAACTTTAATATGTCCATTTTCCCACAATTTAAACTGGTACCAAATAAGCATACAGTGCTTGTATAAGTCCAAGATATTATGGGATGACTCAGGACAAGCATCGCAATATTAAAAACCATCAAATATGTTTTCAACTTATGCATGCCTTGAAAACAAATGCACAACTAGAGGGATAGCAGTATGGAAATAATTTGGTGCAGCGAAATTTTCGGTGCAGCGAGCGAAGAGATACGAGGGTCGATTGCGGCCGATCGATTCAATGCCGCATTATTAATTTGAATTGCGAGCATTTTCCATCAAAATCCCTCCCATTGTCCGTCTTCCCATTTATTTATTAGCCAGCCGTCGATGAGTAGATTTAAAATAACCACATTTTCGAATTTTCCCGATTAATACTTCTAATTTTACTTTTTTTTAATAGTATCTTTAATTTAAAAATATCTTCTAATATTTTAGTTTATCACAGTATTTTTGAACAGTTACAGTGCTTCAACTGTCACAATAAAAATATTATTTTTTAAACTTATAGTTATTATAAATATTATTTAAAAATAATAATAAACGGTGGGTTCATACCTAAAATATTGGCGCACAAAGGAGGCATTTTCCAGAAAAGCCCCATACTTATGTGTTTTTCTGGGATCAATCCTCCTCTTATTTTCTCCATTTTGCTTATAGAATAAAATGATAAATAAGAACCCTTATTATTTGAAAAAAGATTTTTTTTGGTCCAAACCTAGCAAACTTTTCCGAATGTTGAATATAAATCTATTCCGTTTTGATAATAAAATTATTTAATCAAGTCATTCAATTTTGATTTAATAATAAAAATAACATAAATATATTAAAATAACATAACTCGAGTTCAATTAATTGAAATATTTATCAGATGTTTTATTATGTATTTTGGGGTTTTATAAGATGATTTATCTAAGATATTTTTATTGATTTTGTAATAAACTAGCAAGGTATTAACATAATTTAATATAAACTTAAAATGTATGTTTCCTTTTTTTTTTTTTTTTTTAATTTTATTAAGAAACAACAACAAAAAACACCTGAGAACATTGTAGATGATTCAAATAATCTAATAACCTCAACCAAACTAATTACATATTTAAAAATATAATATCATAATGATCTATGAGTAATAATAATTAAATAACAGTTAAAAGAGACGTGTCTACAGTATTTTTAGCACATCAATAATATTAACATTATAAATGAGTTAAATAAAAATATTATAACAATCTAAACTGATGAAAAAATTGACGAAAAAAATATCATTGGATTTGTGAGGGATATATTTGAGTATCGTTCCAATTAAAAGGATACCATTCGAAAAATCCTAAAAGAGGGATATCTTTGGGGGGAAAATAAAAATAAAAAGAGACTGTTGGAGAATCACCCTTAAATATATTATTATTATTAATTTTGATTATATATATAATAAGTTTCAACTGTATAATTAAAAAGTTGCAATGATCAATATGTAAATTCACATTTAATTTTCTTTATAATTAGCGCTGTCAATTATTGGTCGCCGGTGTAATAATCGGATAAACCCCCTGCGAGGCCCAAAGGTATTCCATTCATTACTATCGCGATTCTTCGGCGTTCTGTTCGTCTCGATGGGCGCCGCCGCGCCGGGAACGATCACCTCCCTCGAAACCCTCTTCCCACCCGATGAGGCGCAGAAGGCGACGCGGCGGGTGGAGGAAGCCATCGCCGACCGCCGGAACGAGCTCCTCCGCGTCCAGGGCTTCGTCTCCGACAACTCCTCCCTCATCAATCTCGTCCGCACCCTCCCTGAGGAACTCTCCCACGATATCATGGTATGAATCCCGCTCTTCCTCCTCCTCTTCTCATACTTCCATCATCACCGCCCTTGATTTTGAGGCCGGATTCATCCATAGGTCCCTTTTGGGAGTGCGGCGTTCTTCCCGGGCCGCCTCGTACATACCAACGAGTTTCTGGTATAATCTTTGTTCTTCTCATTTGCGAACAATATCTGTCGCACGGGGGTTGATTTCGTGGTTTTAGGTGTTATTAGGAGAGGGGTATTATGCAGAGCGGACGGCAAAGCAGACGATGGAGATTTTACAGCGGAGGGGGAAGGCATTGGAAGGTCAGGTGGAGTCTTTGAAGGCTACGATGGTGGATCTTGAGGCCGAGGCCAAGTTCTTCGATTCCACAGCCGCAGAGGCTGCTGTAAGTACTTGCTGATTGATAGTTTTTGTTTACTGGATGAAGGTTTCTTCTTTTCACTTGTAACCCTTTCTCCAATAGTATTCTGTCCGTTATGTGATTACGGTTTGTCTGAAGTCATGAAGTTTAAGGGATAGTATAGGCTGTTTAGAAAATAAAGATGCTGAAGCTACTGAGTCGTGATAGATTTGGTTTTACTTTGGATACTTATATTTTCATTTTTTCCCCCTTTTACAGGAGGGACTTGTAGAGATAAGAGAGGAATATGTTGAAGAATCTGAGAAGAAGGCTCCTGGATCAGGTACCAAGCTCCATTTTCATCTTCTACCCCATCACCCATTGGATGACAGCACAGAGAACATAAAACTGTAACAAGACAGCACATTTTTTCTAATTCTCATTTGAGTAAAATTAACTGACTACTTATTCCACTTAAACTTGAATTTTTCAATCATGAAATATGGACAGCATTAATTAACTGATGGGCTTCTGCTTAGTCTGGATGATTCACACTTATTTTGGGAATTTCAATTCCACTTTGATATTTTTTTATAATGAAAAATAAATAAATAAAATGCCATGGTCTTCTCCTTAGACAGAAGACTGGGCTGGAAGTGGGATAATTTTTAGGGTTTTTATTAGCAAAGAAAAGAACTGGGTAGTAAGCCTGGTTCACGGGGCATACTGGAGGTAAAGCCTAGTTTCATTCCACATACGAACTAGCATGTGCTAGGCACTATGTACCAGTCTTCCCAGTTTGTCAAACAATCATAATATGTATTTTCATAGCAAGGAAAAGGAAAAAATTAATGAAGAACTAATTCATTGGAACTCATTTGCATGGAACCTTCTGACCTTCTGTCATGTGTTCTAGCCTTGTAGGAGTTGCAGATATGATATTCCAAATTGATATGTAGGTGTAAATTAGGTAGAAAGGTTTAGAAAGTTGGGTCAAATGATGTTTGTGGTGGGTAACAGCTGATTTGGAGCAATGAGAAAGACTAAGGTTTGGGAAAATTAAAGTTCAGTTGGTTTGAGTTCAGTTGCTTTGTTGGAGGGATACAAATGTGGATATTTACTCTATGACTTGTTGATAAGTAGATGACGTTGGAAATGGGAATAATGGGACTGGGAAGACTTCACATGTAAGTATGGAAGTTGCTGTATAAAGATTGGCAATCAGATATTTATGAGGCTCTTAAAATAAGTAGATGCTGCATACAGCAAGGTTCATCTTGGGTCCAGATTGAATTATTTTGGTCTAGAACTTGAGTCTGAATGTTCAAATGAATTACTAAGCATCCTTTATTGGCCCATTTGACTGAATTTTTATGTTACATAGTATGGATCATGTGCTTTTCATCATTTCACTATCCCTTATGTTTCTAGGTGACATTTAATTTTGAAGATCATTGTTCGGCTTTTACTTCTAAGTAAACGGCATAACTTACATGAGCAGAGGACTAGCTTTATGCCTATTATTTGGAGGGAATTGGGCCAAACAACTCTTATTTGCTATCATAAATTCTTGGATGTTAAATTGACATATATGGACATCTTTCTTCCACAGAAAAAAGGGAAGGAAGCATTGTACTCCCATGTTCCATTCATGTTATCTATAAGGATTGTGGTTTCAGGTATCAGACCTGTTTCGGTGATATGGTCAGACCGGTATCCTGGTCAATACCGATGTATTATGTGTTGGTACACTAGTACATACTGATGTTTTGGAGAGGAAAAAAAAGAACAAAAAGAGGGAGGAACGGTGGAGGAAGAGGAGGAGAAAGGAACAAGAAGAGGAAGAAGTGCAGGAGGGAGGAGGAAGAAGCTCAAGAGCGAGGAAGACGCAAAGAAGGAGAGGAGGAAGAGGAGACAAGGCAGACCCGTGTGCGTGGTGGAGGTGTGCGGCAAGGTTGTCGCGGAGGAGGTGTGTGGCATTGTGCATGGAGGTGGAGGTGTGTGGTGTGGTGTACATGGGAAGTGACACACACGAGAAGATTAGGGTTAGAGTTACAATAATTTCCCTTTTATATGGGTGGACCGGATCGAGAGCGGTCCATGTACCGCTTCACATCCAAACTGGTACTTACCGCATACCGGTCCGGGTGAAACGTCAATCATTGGTTATCTATACTTATGGAAGATGATAAATGTAGCATTTTTAGATCTATTCTTAGATGTAAGTACATTTTGATATTATATTAATTGTTGCTTTATCAGTAAAATATCTGAAGTTTTAGCAGCTCTTTTTTTTTCTTTTTTTTTTGTAACTCATTCTGGACTTTTAACCTTATGTGCTGCATAGAAAATAAATATCTGCTCTTGCAAGGTTTCATATATATAGGTTTTTGTTGAAACCTCAGCATTGTCTAATATTCAAGGTCTGGCAAATTCAGATTCTTTAGACTCCAAAAGAGATGATATGCAAATGCCTGATGAAGATGAGGAATATGCTCGAATTATGGCAAGGCTAGATGAACTTGAAAAGGAAGAACTAGAAGATGGAAGTACTTCAGATGCTGATAATGAGGAGAACTTGGCTGGTGATGAAGTTGAGGATGATGAAACTGGAGATGAAGATGAGGATGCTGAGTCCAGTTCTAGTTTCTCCACATCAGATCTTAAACATGAAATTTTGGAGGTGATCTGAAATAATAAAATAATTCATTTAAGACTTGAATTCAAAGTGGTTAGCTATACTTTATTGTCTGGTTACAGATAAAACACAAGTCAGAACATCCAGTACAGAAAGCTAGAGGTCAAGGTCAAGAAATGTTAGGCTCAATTGTTTCCAAACAGATTGGAGGCATCACTGAACAACCACTGACCGACCAACCATTTGTGAGCAAACACTGTATATATTTAACTGTGTATATGCACATTTTTTTTTTTAATTGGATTTATTTTTCTTCACTGCAGAGTGGGGATTCAAAAATGCAATTTCCAGCTGTAGGTAAGTTTTTTAACATTATGTACATGCCATGGATTGTTATTTTTGTTATTAGTTTATACACAGCCATTGTGGTAAGATGATCTAACCGGCTACTATTATTTACTTCTTTTGCATAGTCCTTTTATGTTCAAATCGCAATTTTAATTCCACCATCACATAAAATTTCTCAATATAAGTATTGAGTATAGTTTCAAAGACATCATATGTTGTAACTCTGTTTGTCGACATTCGAGTATTTCACCATGTAAAGAAAGTAGAAACTTATAGTTATTCCTTTGTTGCAAATTGAGTCTAAAGCTTTGTTAAAATATTGTTGCAAGTAGAATCTAAAACTTCTAGTCAGTCTAATCCTGTGGCTTGCTATTAGCTTATTAAGTGAAGAAGTTGCACCTGTGCATGACCCAATCAGTTGTGGTCAACTTGGTAAAGCTTAAAGTACAGATAGATGAATAATATATCTGACAAATGACAATTTTCTGTATATATTAAGTTATTAACAAAGATATGCCATGAATTTTTTCTTTGATTATTTTATGGCTTGACATGTATGCTTGCAAAAATGCTTAGAAAGCTGTTTCTAAGTGGTTAGCGTGTCTGAAAATGAAATTTGTTAAACTCAATCTATGGTTGAACCAGATTTGATCTAGTGTCTCACATATTTCCTAACTATATGATTTCTACAAGACTTTCATTTTCTTATATGCAAATAGTGAGGAGAGAATGAGATTGGATCCTTATTCTCTAGTGTTTTATCTGTTTATCCAGCTCATTCTTTTAGCAACAGTGGACAGTCTATCAGCAAAGAGGTGTCTAGATCATCTTCATCTGATGCGAAGTTCTCTTTCTCAAAGATTGAGGTATGATTCTAGTAGCAACTCTTGCTTTATTATCTATTATCTTATTGTAGATTAAATGCGAAAACCATATTCAATGGTGAAATTGATTTATTCCACTAATCCATGATTTTTTGGTGAGGTCTGTTATGACCCCTTCACTTAAGTTCTATGTCATAGTGCTTGCAACTACAAGATATTTTGTGTAGCAATAGGAAATATTAGTTTTTTGTATGCATATATATACTTATCAGCTCATAGGGAATTTGATGACTGATCGCTGAGAATCTTTGCAGGATTCTTCCAACAGTACTTCAAGACAAATTTCTGATCGGGTCTCAAGTGGTCATAAAGTCTGTTACTTATCCACCATATGCCGTGGCTGTTCATCACTCATTTCTATGATCTTTTATTTGGTGCTCTGATTTTCCATATGCAGGCTTTCACGGGCTCTATCATCGAGCATGATCTTGGTCTTCCACCCATCCAGTCAGCTAAAAGTAACCTGGGCCAGGTATGTTGATGCAACATTTTTTTCACTGAAAGGTTACAGGTATATGATAGTTATATTGCATAATTCACGTATGTTAAGTCAATTACTGAAAGAAATAAGACAAATGTGGTACAGATAAGACACTGAAAAATATTTGATTGGTTATAGTATGATGTCCTGAACAAATGACACAAAAGAATAACTATAAAAATCATATGTCCATTAGAACCATTTATCCATTTCGCCCATGATAAAGAGATTAACATTTAAGAAAAATAAAATTTGTCCAAGTATCCACAAAATCCTGGTCTTGTTAATACTTTTTTTGAAAATAAAAAAATTGAGGAAGTGTCCAAGTTGCAAGTAATGAATTCTGTTGCCAACACGGGTTTGGCTTCTTTCCAATAAAAACAGATGGGTGGTACGTCCTGTTGTCTACAAGTTGAGGCATGGATCTTTATTTTAAAAGCCTGATGGATGCATAAAACACCTTGAACTGGAAATATATGGTAATATAGTATCCAAACTTTGTCACCATGCCTCTGTATCAGATACAAGCAGCTTAAAGTATTTATTTTTCATAAATGGAAAATTCTATCTCTAGACTGTTTTTGAGATCCTTGATGATGCAAGCTATCTGCACACAAGTTTTGTCCGATAGGAAATATATATATATTATAATAATGGCATAGCCCATAATTTGGTATCTCTCTTCCATAAAAAAATGGTTTAACCTGGGGAAATAATGCATGATGTCACAACCATTTACCATAGGAACTTTTTGCACTCATACCATCATTTCCTAGCTCAGTTTTATACCACCATATCTGCCTCTTTATGTCATTTGCGGAGATGTTGATTTCATAAATACTTGGTCATTGATACGCATAGTCCATCCTAAAATTTAATTAAATAATCATGTTTGTAGGCCTCTGTTTCAAGTTCTTCGAAGCCAGTTTCAAGATTCAAGATGCAGAAGGGCAATCGTTAGTATGTGACCTGCCCTGGTAAGTTTTCCATTCTTGGTTGCAACTTCATTTCTGCAGTCATAATTTTCCTTTACAAGCATCTCCTTTTCTTAATGTGCGATTAATCCTAGTTTTTCTTTATTGAGTGAAAAAAAGAAAATTGACGAGGGTTTGTTTCCTGTTAACATGCAGTCCATAGTGTTCTTTGATTGAGTTTGATTTCTCATCTTATCAATGGTTCTTCCCAGTCCCTGTAGGTAGATGGATGAATGTGTTTTGATTTTAACAGACATGGGTACAGGCGTACAGCCAAAGAGGAGTGCAACCTACTGAAAATACCATGAATGTTACGAGGTAGGCTTCCCGCTTGAATCACTTTTGGCCATTGTATTTTGATTCTTGTAAGTCATGGTGGGAGGAGGCTTTGTGTTGGTGCCATGTTCTTTAACTGTTGTGCAGAATCAAATATGTGGAGTCAATTGAGAGAGTGCTAAAAAGTTAAATTTGTAACTGAGACTTACTGGCTTCAATTTGTAATTAGCTTCCTAACTAAATGTTAAGTTTAGGTCATTTGACTATATTTCAAATTAACAAAAATTAACGGGTGCAAGGAATGTTAGGATGTGGGCTCCTCTATTCGCACTGCAAGCCCATTTGCAAGGAATGTTTGGCTTTGTTTCGATATATCGATATGGTTGATCGAATCAGTATGTTGTTAAAATAAAGTGTTTCTTACTTCCCTTCATGATTAAGGGTTTTGATGATATGATTTCCTTTTTGTCAATTGGGTCTTTTTGAACGATTCGCTGAGGGGACAACTTCACAAGCTCTCGCGAGTCGCATAACATCCCCATGGATTTGGGATTCGATGTGAGCCTTCCGTGTGTGACAATTTAAAACCCCCCCCCCACCCCCCCCCCTCCCCCCCCCCCCCCCCCCACAACACCCCGCCCCCAACAAAATAATAATAAAAAAAAATTATCGGCAGTTCATCCATACCGCAAAAATTCATGGTACAAATATCATCAGACCCGTATCGAATCCAAAGATGTCAATTGCTCATCATATCAACAAAATAAGATGCCTGCCTCGATTCCTGATTATCGAACCCTTTAAACAAAATATCCGATGGAGATCACTCTCTTGATTATCGTACCCTTGAAAACTTAGGATCGAGCATTCTCTTGGAGAATGCAACAGTGTATTATAGCGATACATATCAGCCCATCCCTCGTTCCCTTGTACCTCGAGACTTGGATTGATTGTTAGTAACCCTAATCATCAAGACAATCTACTTTATTCTCTTCATTTTTCACTCTCAATATCAGTCCATCAATATATTCAACAACCTTACCATAAGATCATGAACACTCCATCAGATCAAGTGAAAACCATAGTCCAAACCTCATCATCGAGCACGATCCATTTTTCACTCTCAATATAGAAGGATCACTTTCAATTCTGATGGACGCTCCATCAGATCCAAATGAACACCATAGTGCAAATCTCATCACTGAGGACAGTGGGGAATCAAAATTGACGTCACCAGGACTCGAGCAGCACGCTGAAGGTGAACTGTGCAGTCTACCTACACCCATCTCCAGTGTTACAAGCAGTTGCCAAAACAAATCATCGGCCAACACAACACAGCAGGACCGGAGAAGATCTACGTACAATTTTATTCATCAAAGAAAGAAAATTCTGTACAACATGGGGGGATGAGGTGACTGAGGTGGTCAGTGGTATGTACAGTTTGTTTGCCAGGGAATGCCCGAGGAGGCAAACAAGAAGCTTTGTCAATTGCTCAAGTCGAAGTACTTTGGATCTGCTGGAAAGTGGTGCTCCACCCGCAACTATAACAAGTCATATCATCAGTGAACACAGTTTAGAGACCAAATCTAGAGGAAATACAGCGTTTCCCACTGCTTAAAGTTATGCCTGTAACTTAAGTCGGTAAAACAGATGCAAAAAAAGCATCGGATGACAACCAACCAACTAATAAAGTATCACAATTTATTAAAGATGTCCGATTCTAGAGTTTCAAGAAGCTAGAGATGTTTGAATTTTGGTTTGGGCTATACCACTTTGGTCTAATCATGAGGACAAACAAGCAGAGATCTGCCACAAAACATAGAAATCACAGGAAATGCAGTCATAGAGACCCCTTATAGTGGTCCTTGCAACCACTTCAAGAACATCAGATGTTGACTTCAACATCATAAAAATCCTGAATAATAGCCCTTGCAAGAATTTCAAGAACATCACTCATCCACCTACCTTGCTCCACTCAGCTCACTAGTCGCTCTCATAACAACTCACCAAGGATAACTTCAAGCAACGACATGCTGCATTGACCTAGTCAACTTCGCACAAAAACTGACAGTAGATACACTACTACTAAAGAACCAACATTCTTGATTCTTCCCATTGAAGTTTTAATCACAACCCTTATAACAGGTAAAAATGCAAATGAAAAAAAAAACTGAAGACCTAAAGAAAAATGAAATGTATATCCTCCATCACTTCATGTGGAAGATCTCACATCACAGTGCTCAACTTTTTTTATTTGAGAAGAAAAATGAAATGCATATCCTCCAAACTATGATCAGGAGTGTCAAGTGCAAATTCAAAAGAGAGAGAGAGAGAGAGAGAGAGAGAGAGAAAACAATAAGAACGAAACCAAACAATCCAATCATGCTTGATTGCACTCTCATTATATGACGTTAAACTATCTTATAAAACAAGAATCTGTCGACTGAAAACTCACTACCTATTTTCAGTAGCAACATGAAATGTGTAAACCCAGTCCAACAAGCTCATCAGATGCATTCCAACTATATGTAAATGTTATGGCAGATCATCAAGTCATGCAGGATTCAACTTTATGGGAGGTTCATCTGATGGTAAATATGTCATGGAAGAAAATTGTCCAGTCTGAAATTCATTGCTTGTTTATCAATTTAAAGGAAAAGGAACGAACAGGATTATCAATTACGAGGATTATGTGATTTATGCACAAGACTAGTTTTCTCTACTGTCTAAGATAGCATAAAGACAATGTAAAGAAACCAACGACATTAACAATGTTAACCAAAAACAAAATTGCAGTATGTACATGACTTTTTTTTCAGTTCATACTTCATACCTTGCCCTCATCTGTATCTGAGTGCCGTTGAGGAAACACAACCCTGAGATCATTATACAAATAGAATCGACGCCCTCCCATAGTTTCTATATTGTTTGTTATGGGGACCGAATCAGGGTCAGATTTGCATCTCTGTAGTGACTTGGATGATTTTCTAGTGGAGAGGCACAGAAAGCGCAGATGAAGTGCGTAACGGAGAGCACCAGATGTATTATCATTGACCTTCAAAGAGCTATGAACAGATTTTGTGCTAGCTAAACGGCACATATCTATCTGACAACAGGTACCCTCTTCAATTTTCTTATATCGGTTACTCTTGTTGAGCCCACTGTTATCTCTAGAGTCCATGACATAATTAAATCTATTTGGTAATCCATGGAAGTCCTCAGATGAGAACAACTCTGAGCTTCTCTCCTTTGTGCTTCGTGATTTAGTAGCTGATTCACAGTGTTGAGTTTCATCATTACGCACACAACCTGAAAGCATGACAAATATCATTCTTAGTTAGTGATCAATTTCTCAAACTATGGATATCATGGAATAGACAAATTAAACTTTAATAAGCAGACTTGCCATAACACTCTCCATGGCCAGTTTCACTGGACTTTGCCATAGTAATACAAGCTGCTTCAATGTTATGGTTGTCGGTTCCTTTTGCCAGATTAGTTGAGGATTCATAAGAAGCAAGAGTGGCCTTCTGACGTAAGAATGTCTGCTTCAATTTATGTCAATAGAACAAATATGTATTACCATTGTTTTAAAATCGGTATAAGACAACTGTAGTTCAGCTGAAGCTTTCAACGAACACGATAAATAAAGATAAGCATGATCCCATCACATCCTCCATGTGGCTCTCCAAACTAACTAGCTATGTGCATGTTTCCCATAACAAAATTTTGACAATTCATTCTACCTATCACATATTGCAACATAGACAGGAAATAAACATGCATATATACCTCCCATGCAACATAAATGGAAAATTAATCATGTAGTTTATGCCAACTAGCTGGGATTCACTGTTATCTTGTTGTTTTAGGTTCTAAAATATTGTGGTCATTGCACCAAAACAGGAAAAAAAAAAAGAAGCATCAACATCCGTCAGAAGAAAAAGGAAAAGAAGAAAAAGTGAAGTATTGACTGTTGATATGAAATGAACAGTTTCACTATAGAAATAAACATATTCCAAGAAAAGACATCTTGAAATTGCAATAAATATGCACATTTCAAGGTTCACAATTTCCCATACTTCTAAAGTTGGTATGTGTTATCCATGAAAACTGGGAACCAGCAGTATCCTGAGAGTTTCTTGTTATTTACTAAAATCTCAGCTAAACAAACAGACTGGATAAAATTAAGAAATTCAATGTTGCATTGTAGAAGAGAAAAAGTGAAAGGTGCTGAAAACTCTGGTTAAGCTCCTAAAAGACACATGACAAATAACTACTTCCTATGCTTTTTTATACTTGAGATAAGAACTAAAATATAACCATTTCTGTGTATGCGTAGCTACCAGTGCTACATGGACTCAGCCACCCTGAGAAGCTATGTTGATTGTTGAAGGTGTCTCTGCATTTCCCCAAATGAAAGAAATCAGGCTCACTCATAACACCATTCCATATTAAGTGACATAAGAATGGATACAAGTAATTTTCTTCATAATTCGCATGCTTCTCATGAACTTTGCTGTCAGATATTTTTAAGTCTTACAAGTCACAACATAAATATCATATTATCATCGGTAGACTAACAAAACTCCTCACATTTATGTCAAAACTACAGTTGCACCCTTCTAGTTTCAAAATCTAAGTTTACATTCCTCAAATCTACAAAATTCAGTCCACATATTTGTACTAGAAAGATGCCACTGTGATTTCGAGGACCAGC
This sequence comes from Musa acuminata AAA Group, assembly GCF_036884655.1. Lineage (NCBI taxonomy): Eukaryota > Viridiplantae > Streptophyta > Magnoliopsida > Zingiberales > Musaceae > Musa > Musa acuminata. The sequence continues at coordinate 135,107 of NC_088352.1, forward strand.
TTCTGAAAGATTTCAGGGTTGTCAAAGAATATAACAAAGTTAGAAGAACATAAACATAATTTTGACACAAGTACATCTAAAATGTTATTTATTGTTTTTTTATTCTTTTTACAATCCCCTCTGTCACCTTGTTAATCACACAGTTTGATACACATATTATCTTGTTTATATCCATGAAATACTAATAGCAAATAAACAATTGAAGGAACTAGACCGCAACAAAATAAACAAATTGGTCCATAACTAGCAGAATGATGTTGCTTATATGTCATCTTATAGCATAACAAATGTAAACAAGGAGCACATACACTAAGCAGTGAAATACCCATACCTTTGTTCCTGGAGGCATGTCACTCAAATCATAGTTGCAGAAAAAAGTGTGGAGAGGGGTCATCTCAGGATTGCTAAGGACCTATCAAAACCAACAAAAGAGATTCATCAAGTAGATACATAAAATTATGTAAATGCATATTAGATAATCTGTATTAATTATGGCTGGATACAGGTACATGTTAAAACGGCAAAGAGGTAGCCTAAAGAAATTTCAGAAACATCAGCTATCGGAAGTCCATGACCAAAAATATTAACACGAAACAGGGTAATGCATCATTAACATGAAAAAGGAATGCTAAACATACTTAAGCACGTAAGTGAATATGTTAGCATGGCACTATGTAAATGACAACTTGAGCAAGTGGCAATCCTTGCCCTATTACAATATCTCTAGTTATAAAATTTCTGAAATGGTTCTGTTGTTTATTAGGGATTCCAACAAATCATCCACTATTATCTTCTAAGGTGTATAACATAGATTATGCCACCAAATTGTACTTATTCCCTTTCAGACAGATGATGATTGGTCTTCCATCCTATTGCTAGTCGTTTTTACCTAGAATGTCGTTGCTAGTTATCAAAATGATAGAACAAAAGAACATATATGTAAGGAAAAAACATAAAATCAACAACCTCAACATTAACCTATGCAAAATGTAAGATAACATATTTACCTAGAAAGTTCTTGCTAGTTATGAAAGTGAAAGAAGAAAAAGAACATAACACAGTTTATCTGAATTGATAAGTGAGGGAAAAAAAATCTTAGAGAGAGGAGTGACTAGCAAATTGCAACACATTCAGATTTTTAGATGAAAATCAAGTGTGGCTGACAGGAAAGATCCCAACTGGTCTATATTGATACCTAAATGCAGCCAAGACGCTTCTAAAGCTAAAAAGAAAGTCCCGCTTGTCTTTTGCAAGCATCTACAGGCAAGAATTCCCCTGAAGTACATACATCTTTTCTTTGTTACATGAACATCTCGAATTTGAACAAGTTTACTTTTACAAACTTAACCATGATTAGCACTAATAACTCCAATAACACGCTGTTCACACTGGTAAGTAAATATGTTGTACTTAAAGACAAGTACCATCAGTTGTCATATCATAACAAAATCAACAATCCTAACTTACTTGAGAAACAACAAAATTTTGAAGGCCAAGAAACCAAATACCAGTTGTATGCGTCCTTTCATAGGAATGCGCAACCGACTTTTAGCTACTCCAGAATCGTTGCTCAGGCTTCTTGTTAATTTTGGGCCTCTACACTTACTAGAAGGCAAGGCTCCAGCAAGATCAATTGATGCATAGTACAACAGTGAGCTATCATTATCAACACTCATCACAGAGAAAGGAAGTTTCTGAGATGGTGGTGAAAAATTACCACCAGTGATGTTTAGTACAGCCAGAAAACCATTAAAGCTCTGCAAACAATTGGAAGCAAGAACCAGACAGGTTAAATACAATTGCTTGTATATTGCCATCGTAGAAAGTTGAAATCAATTAGACATCAAGGTGAATGAAACAAAGATCTGATCTCATACCTGACAGACCTTCCCAGATGAGAATCGACCAGATATGAGAGATTCTTCAAAGGAACCAACTAATGACCTCCTCACAGGCACCATGCTTGAGCCTCTTATATGATTCATGCAATGAGGTGCAGGCACAGACTTAGGACCACCATTCCAGCCCTTATGGCCTCTACCAAAAGCTGTAAATGTATCCATCTCATCATGTAAAATGCTAGGTTCTTCAAATGTACTTGATGCCCTGAAATCAACATCTTCAGACAAGAACAATATTTCAGTTCTGCTTCCACCATTTGAACCTTCAATGCCCTTCAGAACTGAAAAGTCACTTTCAATATCCTTCAGGATGTTCCTCTGGACTCCTGGATTTTTCATTCCTCTAGACCATCTAGGACCGAGAGGGGACAACGAAAAAGGTGTTGAGAGTACCTTCTCTGGAGATACGACTATTGTTCCAGCAAAAGGTCTTAGCTTATTTTTTTGATCAAGCCCTCCTACAGATAAACAACGAGAATAAGAACAATCCTTGTTATCAAAAACAGGCCCATCACTTAAAGCATCAAAAGTCAATACATTGGCATCTGATAAACTGTGCAGATTTGAGCATTTTGAAAGAGGCCAGTCTGGATTTTTTTCAACTACTCCAACATTCGGTTTCTTATGATCATGTGAAGAGAACAGACTATGATTTCCACTCAAGCCACAGAAATCGAGCTGAGTATTAACAGAATTGATGTCTAGCAAATCACCATGGAACTGCTTCCTGAGTGTACTGTTCAGAGGAGACAACAAACGTTTCCGTGGTTGCAGCCCATGGGAATCATTTGATAAATTAGACTTGTCAAGGGCCATAGAAGAATTAATTTGTTCTACTAGTACATTATTAAAACCATTAACAGAGGAACCCAGCTGGCCTGATCCGAAACCAACAACCCTAACTAGAGGCTTCTGAATGCTGTGACAGAACTTAGGTGTCAACTTGTCATTTGCACCATTGGTGTCAAACTTCAGACCTTGAAACTCTACAGCTGCACCATTGGAATTTCTATGTTCCAATAGCCAATCCATTTCTTCTGAGTTTTCCAAGGTGGATTTTCTCTGAAAATCACAGATAGGTGAATATGAAAAATCTCCTGCGCTGTTACAATTTGTGCTTCCTGCATGAAACCCATCCAAGTCGCAGCTGCTAACACCGTAACATCGAGGCAGAGATGACACGAATGTGCTTGGTGATCTTGCTTCTCCATCATCTTCTTCTGGCAGTACCTGAGGAAAACCCATTGTTGCAACGTATAGGTGCCTAAACTTGACTCTTCTTTACCTTCTCTTATTGTTTCCTCTAAATGCTGGCTGCTGATTCAGTGTTATCACCCTCAAGGAACATGCCTATTCATCCAGCCACATAATAGTACTTCTGCATAACTAATCAGAGGAATTAATTTCCTCATGAGCTTCCCTAACAAGTCTAATTCCACACCCACATTATCCAGTCCTATAAAGCTTATGAGCAATATGACGCAAAGCCAAATACTAATCTACACTTCCACTGCGACTAGTCAGGTGTAGGTGAATTATGGTACATGTGATGCCTTAAAATCAACAATTTAGCACACTCCAATACCATGGCCCTAAATTTACCAATAATGAAATCCATGTAGGACTGGTAGCAACAACCGGGAGAGAATACTCAGCTATCGAAAGGAATCGGTAGGGGGATGAGCATTCAACTCTAACTCAGCAGAAAGGTGTTGCTGATTGGAAGGTATCAAAAAAGACAATCAAGATCCTGAAAGAGAAAAGCATAGCAGATGAGAAAACAACTTCAAGACTGTTTCTGGAAGAGCAATCAATGCAGAAAATTTATAACAGTCGAAATATATGATACGCGTATAACAGAATCAAGATTGTTAATTTAGGTTAAGTGAAGAATATTTGGGAAATAAAAAAGGAATGCATTCGATGAAGAGTGCCACAGGAACCCTTTTCCCATGTTTTTCTTCACCTTAGTAACCCAAACCATAACAAATTACTTTCTGCATCTCCAATAGATCGAAAGGGGGTAAAAAAAGGGGGGGGGGGGGGGGGAGGGGGATGAAGAAGGTGGGAACACAGCACTAAGTACAACAAATCCTCGAGAAATGATCGACAACCATCATCCCACAATAAAAGATCGAAATGCAAAGTAAATAAAGACTTAGTTTACCAATTTGGCTTATTTATAAATAAAACAGAAAAATAAACACACACGCACAAAAAAAAAAAAAAAAAAAAACATCATCAATCACACACAACAAATTAGGGACAAAAATAGGTCATCCCCAACTTTCTGATCCCATCCAAGAAAGGCAAAGGATTGAAACAGAAATTAAACGCCTCGTTACATAACATAAGATCAAAAGGGGGAACAAGAAAGAGGAAAAATGATGTGAAAAGAAGAAGAATAATCGATCAAAACAAGAGTAAGACACGCATTCATTTCCCCCTTGGCCAACGCCGTATCCACCATCTCACTCCAACAATCCCAAGAAGATGAGGCAAAACATTGTCGGATAGTTCCAAGATCGAGACGAATCCACCGACCTTACGATCGGAGGCATTAGCGATTGCCTCTCGAGCTAAAATTCCCATTCACTCACGCATGAAATCAGCAGAAATTCCACGTTCAAGAAGCCCCAAACGGATTGCTCTCCCTCCCCACCCCCCCCCACTCCCCCTCTTCTCCGCTCCCATCCCCGTATATATACAGGCTTTATCCAATATTGTAATTTCAGGTCACTCGCCGGTTAAAAGTAGACCGTTTATATATTCTTTTTTTATATTTTATTTTATCCCAATAATAAATATAATTAATTTAAATAACAAAAATTAAATTAAATTTTCCTGGGCCATCTAATCGACACCTTAAATCGTTTTTCACCTGCGAGTCTTGTGACCACGCGTTGCTCCTGCGGGACCCACCGCCGGCTCCACTTGGGAAAAGAGGAAGGTTCATGAGACGCGCAGCGACTGAGTTAAATGAGCCGACTCAGTGACGCCTATCTCAATCTCGTTCGAGTCAGGACGGTTCGAAGAAATCGAGGTGGAATCCAGTCTCGAAGTTAAATTAGTAGTGTTTCATCGAGTAATAAATATTACATTCGAATTTGAGTAGGTCGAGTAGACCCAATGACAGGGTTGATTAAGAATCTCGTCTAAATCACTCTTATCCTAGTCCAATTAAGTCGAATGGTTTAGATTAATTGGGATGGCTTAGATCAAATCAAGCCTCGAATCTCTTATAATAATTCTTAATAATGTATCTAATCCCAAAGGTTCGACAGATTCGAATGCCACCCGAGTCAAGTCGCACCGCCTCACAAACTCGATTATACTAAACTTTACGTGCCTATAAGATGAGAATCATCAAATGTTATATGGCATGAACCAAATCGAATTCTAATAACTATAAATCAAGATCAAAATTACGTGCCTCGTTGTTACCAGATTCAAAAATTATAACTATGCTTTCAAATCATCAAATATCATATGGTATAAATGAAATTAATTAATATTACATCAAATAATAATGTTATATTGACATGTTAAATCACCTGTATTGGAATTAGAGTGGGTCCAAGTCAACCCAATGAACTATCGTGCATCATTCTTGTCTTCAAAGCTATTCCTATTCCTGTGACCACTTCGGCATGCTGAATTGCTTATGGAATCCAACACCAATTTGTCTTTCCCATCCTTGGTGTGAAGAGTTACAAATTAGGAAGCTAATTAGCATCAACCATTAATAATATATTTGTTTTCATTTGACCATTTGACCATTATATGCATAAAAGGTTCCATTGTTATTACGATGGTGTAGACAACAAACCTGTAATCTTACAAAACATGACGACATGATGAGGACATAAATTTGATAGGTGCTGACCAGGGACAATGGATGTGTATCCATTAAAAATCTACGAAAAGGACCATATTCTTCACTCGAGCATGCATGATTCATTGCACCTTCTTATAAATTTCTGTTCGTTAAAAAAAGCAAAAAAGTTAAACGAGGTTAACAATACTTGGTTTTCAAATTTCTAATAAAAGCATTAATTATATTGAAAATTAAACGTATGGAATGATTTCAGCTGCACAATGTTTTCCGAAATTTGTTATTTGGATAAGATTTTCTTATTATTTGTGATAACTTATTGAGATGGTAAGCCACTATTCTCTAGGGATTATAATGGCTAATTTCAGAAATTATCATCTGTAAAATGTAATTTCCCCCAATCCATCTGAGTTGTTTAGGAAATCATTATGTGAATATCGATCATCATATTTTACATTATTATGTTTCTTACAACAATCACATCACGGTAGCTCTTTTATTTTCATCAATAATTTTAAATTAATTTTATAAATTATTTTTTAAAAAAAAGATTAAGTTATAAAAGTATATTTTAATTATAAGATTTATTATCAATAACTAGGATTATATATATATATATATATTATTCTAGATATAGAATAAATTTAGCTGATGGGACTTTGAATCCTCTATCATCGATACAAAACCTAAAGTATCAATTGCAAAATTTTTAATCTGTTTTGATGTGATGTGTCCAACATAAATATTTATCTGTTTGTAGGTGGTTTACAGTTGTCGTAGCGAATAACATTAAATAGTTGTAGTTTGCTCGGAAGAGGACGAGGAATATATATATATATATATATATATATATATATATATATATATATATATATATATATATCTCTGGTAATAACTCGATGATGGTTGGTGTGTTATTGCATAGTTGATATGTGTTAGTTTTGGGGGGTGTACTGTAAGACGTGTTTTCTTTATTCACTTCCTTAAAGAAAAGGTAGTAGCAGTAAACTATTATACTACCAAAAAGACTAACACTACCCATATATGTCCATAAAATATAAGTGGTTAAAATTAAGTTTATCATACATATACGGGTAAAAACTGGAACTTACCTGTAAATTAAGTTTAGCAGACTAAAACGGTAAATACTCTATTACAACACATAAAACATATGTAAATGTGTCACTGTTAGCCAATACCAGAACGCCACCTAGTCATGATGAGGTCATTTATCCGGTCGCCACAAAACTCCCTTGCACAAGGCCCGCAGCGCGACACGTGGTGCGCTCCCCCCTCACACCTCCGAGATGTGACCCCTACGATCGGGAACTCACCGAGGCGGAACCTAGCTGCTCTCAGTGTTAACAATACTCGTCCGGGGGAACGAGCCACACGCGGGCGCTTCCTCGGGGGTCGGCCATGGCGATCCCCTCGATCAGGAGCGCGACCAACGCTCGATTCCCCGTCCTCCTCTTCCACCAATCTCAGGTCCTTGTTCCTCCCCCGGCCTCCTCCTCTGCCTTTGTTCGATTGGTTTCCCCTTTTCCTCCCCCAGAATCGTTTGATTCGGTGGTCTTGTTTGTTTTGATTCGACTTGGTTTTGACTCTCGGCCTGCAGCTTCCTGCGATGACTAGGTCGGTGCGGTTGAGGAAGTTCGATGGTCGATCGGGCAGAAGCTCGGTGTTCGCTCGGTACTCTCAATCGAGGGATATTTCCACTCGATTACAAGGTTCTCAATCTTTCCACTTTAACATCTCCTTCTGTATGTATTTGTCTTGCCTGTATTTCTTAATTTTGTTACCGTGATGCCAATCATAAAGAAATTGAGTTCGAATAAGTAGGTGAAACATCTCATGTCTTATAGGTGGCATGAATACAGAGATTCACCAGAGTAACTTTTGGCAATATTCTAATCTTCTTTGTCTTATAGGTGACAGCCTCCATCTCTCATTGTCTCTTTTCCTCATAAAGTCAGCCAGCAGATCATCCACCTCAGCTCCTTGGCCTTTGACATCATTGCCTAGTTAACCTCATTGTCTGTTTTACCTTTCTGTACCTTGATCAGCGTGATGGATCTTAGAACCTTTTGCAACAAGTGAATTGATGAAGTATTCACGCTTTCCATTTAGCATTGTTACAAGCCAAACATACCATGAATCATGAACTCCCACATAGGAGGAATAAGTACACCATGCTTTCTTAAAGTAAAATAAAAGTTTTTTCAGGAAATAAATAATATGATGCTAAGATTACCAAATACTTCTATTCGATCAGTTACTCTCATTTGGTGTTCTTGCTGTTGGTGGTCCTTCCAGATAGCATGGAGAACTTTCCCAAGCTGGTTGAAGACATCATTCAAACATCAATTAACACAGGGCCCAGAGGCGCACTTAGACTAGCTCAAGGCATTCAGGCTGTTATTGGAGTTGGCGGGGAGTGGCTTACTGATGTATCCAAGGTGAACATAAGTTGTTGTAACTTATAAGTAAACAGTCAGTTCCCAATTAACGCAGGTCATGTTCATGGTACATGTCTGTTTAAGAGGTACACTAATAAGTTACATAGTTTCTGGGACAGGGAAGTTAATGTTCGCTGGTTTTTACAGTGAGGTGAATACACACACACACACACATATGTTTATTTCATATGCATCTATATTAGAGAAGACATTTATATATGCTATTTTTGTTGTTTTGGGTTTTTCTTAAATGAAATCCAAATTAGATATGTACAACATAAATAATCAAAAGTTATTTGTTTGTAGTTGGTTTATAATTGTAGAATGGAATAACATTTATCGGATGGAATTCCCAATTTTGGCGATCGCATCATGTGTTTTATCCCTGGAAGCAAAATTAACATGATTCAAGATGCAAAACTACCATCAAGATGTATGGAGGTTAGACTGATTCTGGTAATTGTGATTTGATATGATCAGTTGCATGCCATAGACTTAAAAAATAACATAATTTTCAGTTAAGTAGTTTGTTTGTCTGCTTGATTTTAGTGTTACTCACTATCCTGCTTGAAAATTTACTGTCTTTCATGCTCTGTCAAAATTACTCTTAAGCATGTCTTTATATAGAATCATTTGTTGACAATCAGAGTGCCTGCACATTTGTTTGATAAACAAGGAACATGAAAAAACATTAAGGACTGAAAGACGGCTAGCAGACAGCCAGTAAAATATCCATGATGATAACTAGGGTAGGTAAGCGAGAAAAAATAAATTCTTGGTTTCTAGGTCCTATATCAGAGGAGTTCCCATTATACCAAAACTTGTAATCAATAATGATCCTAGAAAAATCTGAATATTTAATTAACGACTTTAGCATGTAACAACAAGTGGATTAATTCCATTCTGCATGGCATCGGTTTGTTAGTCTGTTAAGTTTGTTGTTGTAATATTGTCAAGCATCAATTCCATTCTGCATGCATCAGTGTACCAATGACGACTTTATTCTTCAAGTTTCTTTATGAATGAGAACTATTATCTGGAAGTAATATGTTGTCACCTTCAATAATCAGCAGACAGCAAATACATCTTCAGGACTGCCGTCTGGAATGCAGCTTGGATTGCTTTCACCCATTTACTTGCGAAAGTTATTTGAGCGCATGGGAGCAACATATATCAAGTTGGGACAGGTATGGAGTGGCTTATTCTGGTACAAATGATGACCCTGAATCCTGCTTGACAGTTTCAAACTATTGTAGTTTTCTTCTCTTATCGTATATATGTTTATGAGTAGCTATGTTTATATACGTATATATATACACTTATATACATATATATACACACTCAGATGTGTATGTATAATCTGTTTATAATTATTTAGTTGTGTCCTAGACATTCTTGTTGTTATTGATGACAAACAGATTCATGAGACACAATTCATATTAAAGAGAACAGATCTAAACAAAACCAGTGTGAAAATAGTGCAGAAATGAGATTATAGCATGCCCTTGACAGAGTGCATAATGTTAAAGTTATAGCAAAAGCAAGTGGGTCCAATCATTGTCAGCTTTAGGGCTGATTAACCTTCAGATGTAACTCAGATAGTTGATGCAATATTTTGATATTAAGAAAGAAGATAGGAGAAAGGTAAAGCATACTTAGATCAATTGCCACTCAAAGGTGATTTTGGGTTGGTTCACTCTGTGGTTCTACTTGCAATGGAGACTTGTTGAGGTAAGAATAAGATTTTGTACCTGGGTTATGGAGTTCCTAATGTTTTGTGATTGGCTAGGTCATGGCTTGGGAAGGGTGCCAATCTATGGGAGCCATTGGATTTTGGATCGAACTCAGTTCCAATTGACTCCCTACTGTAGCAGTTGCATATTAATCCCCATGAGCTTTTCAATGTATTCAACTAATAAATACTTGTACCATGTGCAAATCAAAAGTAGCCATTTAGTTCTTAGGAAAGATCTTTTTTGTTTTTGAAAATAATATATTCATGGAGATAAACCGAAAAATTTGTCAAAAGCAAGAGAACAAACATGAAACAAGATATGCATAACCTAATAATTCATTAAGAATAACATTTTAAGCATAAAACAATCAGTAGCAATACATCCCCTTGTCTCAGATCCAGATTGATTCTGGCAAGTTCTGTTATATTCTGCTGAGACCAAGAACTTGAACCAAAAATTTTAATGGTCTTTCACTGGGCTCTTGCTCAGAGCAATGATTTTGGCAGGGGTTTCCCTGTTCAGGTACGAGTCCAGGATAAAACACTATGATTGTAATTCATGCCAAAAATATTATTATCGAGAATTCAGTGCTTGGACTACCATTTGATAATTTATTGGTGCAGTTCATTGCATCTGCACCAACATTGTTTCCTGCAGAGTATGTTCAGGAATTTCAGAACTGCTTTGATCGTGCTCCAGCAGTGCCTTTCCATGAGATCGAAGTGACATTGAGTGAGGAACTGCAGAGGCCACTAGATAGCATCTATGAATATATTGATCCAGTTCCAATTGCCTCAGCATCTATAGCTCAGGTTTATCAGCATGTTATTATGTATTTAGTTCCAACACTATTTTCTGTAAGTGTTACCTAACTCAATTTTTTGCTAACTAGGTTCATGGTGCACGACTCAAAAATTTGCAGCAAGAAGTTGTGATAAAGGTCTTAAAGCCTGGTATTGAAGACATACTAGTCGCTGATCTGAATTTTGTTTATGTTGTTGCTCGCGTCTTGGAGTTCTTAAACCCTGAACTTCGCCGAACATCTCTGGTACGTACTGAGAAAAAATATGCCTGCTTATATTGCATCTAGCTTAAGTCAATTAGTTTCCAAATGACATTAGGAAATGAGCAGCCAATGGAAATGCTTGGAACTTATCAACACTTCCACCCATGTTTGTTAACACCAATGAGTTATTTGAGGCATGCTACTATATAACCTTAAATCAGATCAAATTAGCTAAGTTACCAAAATTATAGACCTTGTATTCACTGTCTGCAATGCAGGACCAACATTTTTTGTTCTTCCTGGAATTATGCATCACATTTTGCAACATGGACTTTTAATATGTATTCCTTATGATTGTATTTATTAGAAGGGTATCAATCACTCTAATTTTAAATGTTTATTTTCATGTTTGCATATTATTTACAATCTCACCGCGTGTAATTCAATAGGTTATTTTGAGCTTGAAATCTCAATCAATTGAAACCTAGATAGCAGTCTCTTGCCCATTCAATAATCATTTTACCCATCATGTGTTTACCATTACTCGATTGAAACCACTACAATTTATTGACCATTAAATTGCTGAACCTTTATATACATACACAATCTTTAATCTGATTCTCAAGATAAAAAATTGTGCATAGGTTGCAGCACCTAGAACATTATTAGAAAGATGTCCTTTGAAAAGTTGTTTAAAGAACTGTGGGGCTGATCTGGAACATAGAAGGGCAGCAATAAGTTTTTCTAGAAAAATAATACAAGTTCAAAATTTTCTTAAACTGATTGGTCAGGAATGGGAAGAAGTAAAATTTAGCACAATATCTAAATTTCAGCTTTTGAAAACCATCGTGGTTGAAAAATTATATTATGAACTGATGCAATGTCATTGACAGCTTCTCTTCAAAAGAATAAAAAGGCATTTATGCCCTTGTGCTGGAAGTTATGATCCTTTTCCCTCTTTCTCTCTTTCAGTATCTGTATTCCTGAACGTGAAATAACCAGGCCTCCTATATGGTCTGAGACATTTGTTTATGGAAACTTGAGATATCCAATGGTCTTGATGAATTTTTTAGAACAAAGATGCGAAAAGGACACTTTACTAATAAGTTAAAATTAATTATGTAGGTCAGCTTATTCTCTTATATGGTTCATAAAGCATATAGAATAATGGTTACTGGCATTTCCTATTACATATTAATTGGCATAAAAAACTACAATATTCAAAGTGTAGCATGTACTTAAAGTTGATGTTGGTCTCAGTGTACTCTCTGGTGTGCATTGTGGTTCCTGGCAACTTGTGGTTTACACCAGATGCTTTTTCTGAAGGAACAAAAAAGAATGCTATCAGTCTACTGGTTAACCCGCATGATACTTAAATAATTTTCACTACGTTGTATTAGGGTTTTGCATTTTAACTGATGTAACTCATGTTCCAACAAACAAAAACTAACATAACTAAATTAAGGCTGTTTAGTTTTGGTACTTTTATTTTTAAATAATTGTCTGTTTGAATTCAGGTTTATTTTGTGTTCCTTAGTTAGGTTGTGAAATTTATGTCTGCATTAATAACCTTTATACTAGGTAGGTATTGTGAGAGATATAAAGGACTCGATGCTTGAAGAAGTTGACTTCCGAAAAGAAGCTGCAAATATTGAGTCTTTCAGGAGATACTTGGAAAAGATGGGACTTGAGAAGCAGGCCAAAGCTCCACAAGTTTATCAACACTGTAGCACACGCCGTGTTTTGACAATGGAGAGACTTTATGGAGTTCCTCTCACTGACCTTGATTCCATAAGATCTTTAGTTCCGGATCCTGAGATTACTTTAGTAACTGCACTCAACGTCTGGTAAAATACGGTGTATATTTTTCTAGTTGTGCGTACTTTAGGTGTGTTTGTTAATAATCTTCATGTGGTTCTGTGATTTCTTGCATAATATAGAAAATCTATATTATTTTGTTGCTTAATTTGAATAAAGTCCTCATTGCTTGGTGATGTCATGCAGGTTTGGTAGCTTGATAGCATGTGACAACTTCCATGCAGATGTGCATGCAGGAAACCTATGGTTGCTTCGTGATGGTCGTATTGGTTTTCTTGATTTTGGTATGCTTTTGTTTGGACTGGCCCAAATATCTGTTTTGAATTATTTAGACAATCTGAGAATAGATATCTTCTCAACTATTTAACTAATTTGCTTGATTCTGAACATAATGTCAATGGTTGCCCATAGCAGTGATTGGCAGCAAAACACAGGTGCATGCATGTATTCTGCTGATTTAGGAGAAGGGTTAACATTCGCTTAGTTCTGTTATCAATAACTCAAAAATATTGTTTCAGCATGCTTGTATTATCCTAACTGAGACCTCCTCACACCTATGTTGGTGAATTTAGATAAAGCGAGGTATAGAAGCTTGAAATCAGCCTAATAAAAAATGATCACTATGAGCAACAACTATTCATTGACCAATGCAATATGATGCATGTATATATCATGGAGGGGTTGTTAACTCATAGGCCCCTAGTTTTATTTCTATATTGTCATTGCACATATCATTTTTTCATTGTTTATTTTGGTATGATAAGTTTACCATTCGAAAGCTCTAGACTAACAACTTTGTGTTTTTTCTGCAATGAATTGAAAATCGTCTTGTAGAAGCTTCACCATACATGTGAAGCTGAACCAGTCACCTTTGACTGGTACATCTCCACCTTTTTTTTGTCCATTTTGCATAGCATAGTGAATTTTAAATGAAGTCGAATTCAAATAATTTTGCCCATTTCGTTTTTTGTTGTTTGTTTAGTTTTTAGTCTTTTTTCTCTTTCCTTTTTTGTTCGTTTGCTTTTGTTCTTTTTTTTTTTCATTTTTTTGTGGGTTGAGATGGGGGGTTGAAGGAGAATTCAAGTCAGCACATTCATCTCTTACATGCCAGCATATAAATTCCTATACTAACTCATTTGTCCTTTGGAAGCTGTTATCGTGTGTTTATGAACTTCCAGAGATAAAATACATAGTACAAGTTCACATGACAAATGTTAACCTTAGAATTCAAAAGTACAGTGATTTTTCTATCATGTTGACTGACTTTGCATCACAAGTTTGCAGAATCTAGTAACATTAAAATTATACTTCAGAGCCGATTATGGCATCATTGTGATGTCAGTTAACATAGAAGACACAGATGAGAAACAACTTCAGCTTAAGCAACCATTTATCAGTTTAGGTGCATCTATTGGCGCTAATTTTCTGTGAGGCTTTAATTAGACACCAAGCACTGACTGATATCACTGTTCGTACAAAATGTATTACAGGTTGTCTTGTTCTTCCTACACAGAATTTTATTCTTTTATGTTCATATCTTGATGCTATAGCAGCAACAGTAAGGTTTCATAACAAGTATGGCCAGACAAGGTTTCTCATGTTTGATGGTGATGTTCAATTCTGTTGATGAAAAGAACTTTTCATGATTGGGTGATGCTTATCTTCAGTTGATTTATATGTACTATTGTAAGCAATGAAAGATCCAAATCTGCCTAGAAAATTAGTAGATTGTTCACACCATAGTCCACAATGCAATTTGTTGACCAGATTATACAATGTATATCTTTGTGTTCATGTGTATGCCTAAAATATAGCACATGTTATAATTCTTTATCATACCAATATCCTAAATGCATGGTATATTTGCAGCTATGTGCTTAATTCTCAATTTTCCTGTGATGATGTACAATTATTTCTGGATCCTGATCACATTTGGGTGTTGTTTTGTTATTAAAAGACCATTCTCAGTAGGCTTATGGATCCAGTAATGGCACCTGTATTCAGGAATTGTTGGACGAATATCTCCAAAGACTTGGGCTGCTATGGAGGCATTTTTGGAATCCTTCGCAAATGAAGATTATGAAGCTATGGCTTCATCATTGATTGAAATGGGTGCCACAGAGAAAGATGTAGATGTTAAAGCCTTTGCAAGAGACTTGGAGAAGATCTTTTCATCAATACAGGTATTGATATTCCATATTCAGTGGATCACAAAGCTGCAACTTAGAAATGTTCTCTTTGTTTATTACATCCTTCTAAAATAGTAGACAGTCTCTTCCTTAACCGAGAAGTGAGTATTATTTTTGACCTATGTGTATGAATTTGATATTAATCTCTTGATAGCTTTGGAAAGAACAAACATGGTAATGAAGCAAAACAATCTGACACAAATAAAAAATTCTCCTTGTACAGGTAAAGAGTTGTATTCACTAAATTCCAGAATTGATGAAATGACATCCATGCACAAACCATTCTCTTGATACCTTCAGGAGGATGCTAAGTCTAGGTTTGTGAATTGTGCTAGAAAAAGAATAAAGTACAATTTCTGGTACCATGGCAAATCAACAGAAGGAACTAAAAATAGTCAGAAAACATTTGTGTGAGGATGGGGAGTCATAGCAGTGGACAGAACCAAAGAAGACTAAAAGTATCCTCCAACTGAAATATACTTTAGCAGATACTACCTGTCAGTGATGCTGATAGCTTCGTAATTGGTACTTAATCGTATTTTGGTCCATTACGAGAGTCTTGCTTATTTCCAATGCATCAAACATTTTAGAACAGTGTGGCTGGCAACTGCTGGTAAGGGTGAAGTAAAATTAAGCACTCATGGAGTAATTGGCGTGGAACCTTTTGGTTTCTTTCCATTGAATATTCACAAGTTTATTTGATGCAAATATGGTTACCGGTGTGGGTTTTCTATCTTTTGCAGCTTTATCTAATTTCCAAAGCAGTTTGTGTCTAAAAGCTGTGTATTGCTTTGCTTTTTTATCTTTCATGAATTATTAATTTGTGATTATGCTTGATTACTTGCAGGACCTAGATACTGAAATTGTTGTTGCAACAGCAAGAGGGCCAAATGCAGCAGCTATATCTGCAAATGTGGTGGTTGACGAGAGGCAGATGAATGCATTGTTCCTTGATGTGGTAAGCTCTGTATCTATAAAAGGATAATATTTCTTAGATGAGTTGCTTTATGAGATCTCTCTGATGTATAATTGCAAGGTAGTATAGACCACCTTGTCAGCCTGCAAAGGTGGATCACCTTGCTGTTCCAAATTCATCTTCGAGATCCGTCTTTCCTCTCGTTTGATTTTAGTTTGGACCAGACGTAAACATCATCTTATTGCTGCTCCAAATTCACATGATCTTATTGCAGGTGAGGGTAAGCGAGTCATACGGGCTGAAATTTCCTCGCGAGTTTGCACTTCTTATGAAGCAACTTCTGTATTTCGATCGTTATACTCGACTGCTTGCTCCCACTATGAATATGCTCCAGGACCAGAGGATCACTATTGTATCAAACCGGAGACTGAGAAGCGCGGGAGAGCTGTCAAGGAGTTCTGGTTTCTAGATAGGAGGTGGCCTAAGCGATTACCAAGTATCTCATACCTGTAACTGCAAAATAAAAGCCTTCAAATTCCCTAATTTGCTGGAATAGATTGTCATGTTATAGCCTCCATGTAAATAATTATTTATTCTCATATCAAGATCCAACACAGATATTCTAAATGTCTCTGCTTCGAGGATGAGGTGGTTTTGTCTTGTTGATCTGACCTTGCCTTTAATCCTTTCTCTTAATCTCTGTTAATCAGCCGATGGGCTTTTAGCATCCATTGTGTTTTTGGCATGTGAATAGCACTATGGATATGTTAGGTCAGCATTGTTGAAATTGCCTTGTGTAAATATATTATTGTGCATCTTTTTCATTTGTGTTCATATCAACAAAAGTTGCAAATAGGTCTTCCATTAAGTTGTAATGTGTCCTTGGATCGTGTTCATTTCACAAGATCTTTGTTTTTGTTTTTTTTATATTTGATGGGTGTTGTTCAAATGAAGCTTCTTTGTTCGGGTTGGTGAAGTAGATGGAGTCGATCGGTGTTCATTGGTCATATAGCGTCCATCCTCGTTTCGTGATGATACAATACAGTGGAGTGTATTAGAAGCCAGGGGTCCATAGTTTGTCAAACCTCCTACCTAAGGAAGGACCTAAGTGGGTCGTGGGGATTAAGAGGACTCCTCGATGCTCAAATTAGAGGTTGTCCCTTTTTGCATGGAGTGTTAAAGTTGAGATGGGAGTTCCAGCACAATGTGGCACCATAGAAGTGAGGCAATATTGATACTGTCCAAAATGGTACGATGTATCGATCCATGCATGCATAGGCTAGTATGCGACCCACCCTCATTCATTTTGGGTGCGTGGTTCAATTGGATAGAAAATAAAAAAAATTTATCTTAAAATAGAAATTCATTTTTATTTCTTTCTTTTTAAAAATTGAAATTGTCGTTACTTCTTTTCTTTCTCCTTCATTTTTCTTTCTTTTTAAAATATTGATATATATTGATGTATTAAGTGTCGATATATCAGTTTGATAGATCATCAAAACAATATATACATGAGTGGCAAAATCCTCACTCATTAATATTCTTTTTCTTATATATATATATATATATATATAACTTGAAACGGTGATTGGACCTTAGAATTCGACATAATCAGGCAACTTAAACCCGGCAAGTTTCGGATTGGATATAGCATTCGGATCCGACAGTCGTATCACTAACAAGACATAATAATACTATTTTGATCATGATAGAGAGTAGTGTCCCATCAATTGTCCCCTTCACGACAAGTTGGCATATGGAAGTCAATACCCGCTGTCGGGGGCAAAGCTAGTTGAGTAAGATGGGTTTATTGACCCTGAGAAACTTCAAACCTGTATATTTATTTAAGTTGCTACATTGCTACGTTAATTCTAATATGTATGTATATATATCCAAGTGCATTAATATGTCGGTGTAATATGCCGCTTTCATGACACCAATATGCCATCATACGATAGAACGTACATATTTGGCATTGACTATTTCGAATATACGAATGAAAGCTTAATCCCAAAACCTCTCATCCTATGCCGTTTTGGCTCCCTTCAGCATCGTGTTGATTAGTCTACCGTCAAATGCCTTCTTTACTTCTCTTAGTATACATACAACGCAATGTTTCTGTACTATACTGTTTGAAATGATACGGTACGAACGATATATAATATGAACTGAATGATCTCGTTAAAATAATTGAAAAAGAGTGGAACATTGTCTAAATCAATATTAAAAAAGAAAAAAAAAGGGCTCTCGTTGTTTTTTTCTTCCTCTATTCCTTCCTTCTCCATTTCTTTTTCTTCTTATCGAATTATCGATACACACTAATATACTATGTATTCGAACACCCGATAGAAATTGATACTTATCGACAAAATATCAAAATAGGTTTGGTGCCCAAAAAATCAATCATTGATTTAATCGCATCATTATATCTAAAGAAGTTGAAAGAATTGCATGTTTATATCCGAATCTTTTGTATAATTTTTTTTTTGCAAAAGAATATAATACTTTTTATAATATTAATATATGGCATTCAAATCATTTATTTTTTTTTATTCACTTCAGTTAGCATTGCTTACGGAAAGAATTACAAATTCATATTCCATCTAAAATCTTAAGAAATCAAGAACGTTTTGATAAAACATTTTCATAAATTATATATTCACAATAATTTTTTGTAATATTATCAGATGTTATTCGAATCATTCTTTTTTTTTTTTTGTTCATGTCGGTCAGCTTGCTTATAGAAAATAAAATTACATATTCCCACTCCACATAAAATTTTAAGAAATCAAGACATTTCCTCATGTTTGCAATAAAATATTTTTGTAAAAATATTTTTACAATAGTTTTTACAATATTAGTAAATGTCATTCGAATAGTTCATTTTTCAGTCACATAATCTCTTATAGAAAAAATTACGTGTTCCTATTCCACCTAAAATCTTAAGAAATCAAGAAATATTTGTTATCTTCGTAAAATTATATATATATATATATATATATATATATATATATATATATATATATATATATTATAGCATTTCAAATTATTACCTTTCTCATTCATGCCAGCATTTCTGTGGAATTACGCAGCCACGTGAGTTGGAAAACTTGGTGGATGGAAGAGCAATATGATCCATAGGACTAGAAATGGATTAATTTTGCATCACTCATTCGCTTCATTTATGACAAAAGAGAGCAGCCAAGAACAAGTCAATCAAGGGATAAATTCGTGACGAAGACTCTTGTGGATCGGATGATGAGATGGATCTCAAAAGTCTAAGTTGACTATAGAACTCCGAACTTTGGGGAACTTTCTTACGTTCTCCGTAATAATAGTAATAATAATAATAATAATAATATTATTATTATTATTATTATTAAAATAAATATATATCACATGTAAAAAAGAAAAGGGGATGAGATCGTCTCAATAGTTTCCATGTCGAAATAAGGAAGATATTTATTATTGGAGCATAATAAATATCGTTTTCGATCCAATACCAAGTCGGATTTTGCATGCATGTCAGCATTTACGGTAATGCAAAAGTCAGCACATACTAGTTGTTGTATGTAACCTTTGATCGTCTCTGATATGGTGTCTCGGTGAAACAGATCGTCATGGAGTAACCATCAACTAAGTGTTTGACGATTACATAAAATAATCCACAAGTGACGATTACATATAATTGGATATACGAACGCCCGTGAAGTCAAACTAATTTAGTTGGTATTTTTTCATCTTAAGCAACTCGCAGTTGAGTCAAACCCACCTTTAATAGATGCCTCACATTTTAACTTGGAGTTGGATCTTATTATGTATAGTGAAGAAAGACCATGAGTCAGTTTTTATAAGTGTATTCTTTCCATTTAATCTCATATGAACTAAGAATAAAATTAATTCAAAAAATTTGATGAATATATTATTATTGATTTTTATTTAAATATTTAAATTAGTGATTTAAATTTAATAAAAATTAATATGCTAATTATCTCATTAAATCTTGAATTTGTAAGACACTCGAGTAATTTTTAATTATTAAATTATGATCTCATGATTATATTAAAAAATATTATATTTTGACACCCCCCAAAAAAAAAAAAAAAATCTTGATAGGAGGCATTGATTATAAGAAAATAAATCAGAAACTCATAAACAAAAAAAAAAAAAATCCAAAATGTAAAATCACCGACTAGAAAGAAAACCTTCCCAAGAAAAGACCTGTGGGCCCCGTTGAAGCATCGTCCTGCATACGGTCTTAAACTTCAACAGGAAAATATCCTCGTGACTTGACTCGCGCCTGGTGGCCCATAAAACTATCCCTGTCTCCCCCCCCCCTCTCGGCGCAACACACGAGCCATTCTTGGCACCCGTTCTTTACCGCCCCGCGTCGCTCTCGTCTACAATAAACAAGCAGTCCCACCTCCGTCACCTAATGTGCCACCCCGTCCCTGTCCGCGGCGCAGCTTCTTCTTGTTCTCCCGCTTCCGCGGTCCGCCGAGGTAACCCTCGAGCTAACTTATTTGAGATCCATTAAACCAGTGTGGAAGAATTCCAAGTCTCCCGGTCTCGGCCCCCATGATGGTTCTTGGCAGCGTTGTGCGTTTCCACACATCGGGAACGGCATCGCGCTCCTGCCTCGCCTGGGTTTGAGCATTTGGGGCTTCTTCGTCGCCTGCCGGTACGTCTAATCTTGGACTCCGAGCTTTCAGTTCGTTCTTCGAGTAGGAGATGATTCTATCGTGTGTGTGCCTAGTGTTTGATTCGTGGATTTCTGGATTCGGCTTTCACTACTTGGGTTCTTGAGAATGGGTTCCTTGTGTTCTTGTTGATTTGAGTCCTCTGTGCCTCTTTGTTCTGGTAGAATGCAGATTTGAGAACATGTGTGGTATGTTTAAGATTGATTTAGTGGGAGTTGGATACTGCACGAGATGGCTAGGGTAATTTAGGATTCACGAGTGTTTCCTTTTAAGAAAACCAAGCATTGTGCTTATTATTCTCTTGGTGTCTGCTCACGGTGCTGTCTGGGATCTCTACCGGTGAGTTCTAAGCGTTGACGTGGGCGGTTCGGTTCGTTGTTTTACTGGGACATGAATTGGTTGTGTAGATTGTGTTCGGGTCACCTATATCTTGATGAAGCTTTAAAGACCTGTGTTCGTGAAATTGGTTTCTTTATTTGCTTGTTGATTTGAATTCTTTGTGCCACATCGGTCACCTAGCGTGCCCCGTCTCTGTCCGTGCCACAGCCTCTTCTTGTTCTTCTGCTTCCGCAGTCCGCTAAGGTAACGCTCGACCTAACGTATTTGAGATCCGTCAAACTCATTTTGGCTTCTTGGTCGCCTGCTGGTGCGACTAATCTTGGACTCCGAGCTTCATCTTTCTTCGAGTAGGAGATGATTTAATCGTGTGTGCATAGTCTTTGATTCGTCGATTTCTTGATTCGGCTTTGACAACCTGGGTTCTTGAAAATGGCTTCCTTGTGTTCTCGTTGACCTGAATCCTCTGTGGTTCTTTGTTCTGGTGAAATTCAGATTCGAGGCTTTTAGCAGGTTACATGTGTGGTATCTTTAAGATTGATCTAGTCAGAGTTGGCTACAACACTCAGGTTCACAGTGTCTGATGTTATGTTCTAAGCGTGGGCGTCAGTGGTTCGGTTCAATATTTTAGAAGGGCATGATTTGGTTGTGTAGATGGTGTTTGGATCGTCGAATTCTTGATGTAGCTTTAAAGACCTGTGTTCTTGAAATTGGTTTCTCTATTATTGTTTTTTATTTGGATTTCGTTGTGGTCGTTTGCCTGGTAGCATTCAGGTTTGGCACCTCTGTCATGGTTTAGAGCAGAAGCATATGGTATCTTTAAGACTGAAGGTTAGCACAGAGACATGTGGTATCTATGAAATTGATTTTTTTCAGAGTTGGATATGACTAGGGTCAGCGAGGGTAATTCAGGATTTATGAAGCTTTCCTCCAAGAAATTAGGCATTTGCTTGGTATTCTTTTGTTGTCACATCCTTTGATATGTGACTATTTCTTCTGCTCAGTATGCTGTCTAGACCTGAGTTTAAGTTCCTTATGCTTACTGCTTGAGACATTGAACACAGTAAAAACGTAAAGTTACAAATTTTTTATTTTCTGCACTTGCTTTGATGCTGATCTTCTTGTCAGCTTTGATGAATTTATTTGAAAGAAAGTGGATCTAACATTCGATCTCTTTTCAGCTTCTGATTTGGAGTTTGTTGATAACTTGATATTGCTCAAGATGATTGGAGTCTTTCTTATCTTTTATGGGGCTATTATGACCATATCACCTACTTGCATACTGCATGTCGCACAAGCATGGAGTACGGATTCATTAGAAAGTACGTTTCTAAGTGATCAAATTTTAATGTTAGCCATGTATTCCATTCAATTTTAGCTAAAGACAGTTATGCTTGCCTTGTGAAATGTTTTGATGCACAATAATATTCTTGTCGTGGATTCACATTTTAGCATATTCTGAGTCTTAAGAAATTAATTTTCTCAAGGTCGTGAAGTCATTTTCTGAACGCTAGTCTGAGGAATCAACCATATCACTATTGGCATGCTAATCTTATGTAATGTTATATGATATTGCATAACCTTTTTTCTTGGTCTGACAATCTGATGGAATAATTACCCCATCTTTCCCGTCCAAGAAAAAAGGTGCATGACCAACATGTAGAAACAAATGATATTCACATGGACAATGAATTGCAGGTTTCATGGTGAGTGCCATGTGCCCAAGGAAGGTCGAACTTTAATCAATAATTATTTGCTCGAGTGAGTTTCATTTTCTTGCAGAAGCTGGCAATCAGATTAAAAAAACAGTGACAGATATACGTAACTTGGATAGCTGAGAATTAGAAAGAAGGCATGCAGGGGAGATGCATAGAATTAGAAACAACAATAGAAGAAACCAGAACCTACTAGATTTTTGTAAACAATGAGCAACAACCATTTGAAAACTTAGTCTGAAGCAAGGTATGCAATATTGCACAGTATAATTCAGTATGAATGGTATTTACTAGTCTAATAGCCCACAGCTATGTGGACCAGGATAAACTGGATGGTAAACCCAGCACAGGGCATGTACCACCAGATACAACTAATACAGGGCCTGTACCTGGCAGTTTATATTTGTTTTTTGTAGGTGTTTTTCATGCTTTTTTCGAAACTCGATACATATGGCAGACAGACACTCGGTACCAGTCCACCAGATGCTGGACTGGTACAGCACAGCACTAGTTCGAGTCTTGTCTGGTGCACCACTGGTATACAAAATTGTGAACCTTGGTCTGAAGAAAAAAAGGTGGGCAACTACTACAACTTCATATGGACCACACAAACAGATGTATTTATGTGCACAGTTGAATTCCTGAGATGACACCTGCAGTAAGGAAAATGGTAATTGATTTTCATCATGCATTTACATACCTTGCTTTTGTTTACATATGACCTAATGTCACAGGTTAGAGCAAATGTTTGTATCAGAAACAAAATCTTATATGTTTCCTTTCAGAAGGTTACTCATGAAATGATGATGATCAATTTTCCTGTATGCAGTCGGTGCATTAAGGATTATCAGGGGCAGTTTGATTGATAACATGAACAACCTCAAATCTTGGAGCAAAGGAGATCCATGTACATCGAACTGGACAGGAATATTTTGTTATCCTGCACCAAAAGATGGGTACCTGCATATACGAGAACTGTATGATGGAGGCTTTAAAGTTCCTTTTGTGACTTTGTTTCTGCATAGTTTGTTAAGATCGCAAAAGGACTTTATCCTTGTTAATATATAGTTTATTTCCTTTTCTTTTTCTTTTCTTGAAACCACTCATTTTATCTAGATGTCATTAAATGTTAAAACTAAGGGATAAGGAAACTAGTGCTCTTTAATTTTTCTGTTTTAACTATACAGAAGAGTGATCATGTTTCAATAGCTCAAATTTTCTAAGATCAATTTTTTCTAGCTGTAGTTATATCATGAGGAATATTAACCATTATATGCACATTTGTCATGCCCATGATGTGTTTCATAAGAGAACCCCTCAATTCTTTAAATGGAACCCATCTACTAAGACAAAATAATTTGAATGGCATTTCTGGATGAAAATGTACTATCTGACATTGATTTTACTTTTATATCCTTGTAGCTATCTCAGGTTTGGATCCTTGTATGTAGAAGGAAATAAATAAAGGCCATTTTATGTTTTTGTCTGTATTTACTGTGTACTATTGTACCTGATTCCATTGCATGTCTCCATTGCGTACTGTCTTGTCTTATTATATATATATATATTTATCTTTGTACTATGAGGAAATAAATCAATGTATCATGATGTCCTTGCTTAAGGAATTATATGATCATGCAGACACTTTTTATGGAGCCACTTCCCCGTGAAGTTTTGATGAATGTGGGTATAGGGTAGATCGAGAAAGGACTCCTCTTGTATTATAGTATTACCACCTTGCATTTAGCAAGAAAGCAAATAAGTGACTCTCATTCATGTACCTTATATTAGGCTTTACCTTACTCACAGAAGGTGGACCAACTAGCACACACCATTTGGATGGTCCAGCAGGATAGCATGAACTTGAAGATTAAAAAAAAAATGAAAGTAAAAAAAACCCTTGTTACTTGTACCTCCTAGGGGCCATTGTTACATCTGATGGGTTGAGTAGCTATTGTCATTGACTTGGTGGATAACTGGCTGCAAACTAATATGGACCATTCTTTTTGATTTTGGATAGCTGCCTTCATGGCCCAAAGCCACGAGAATATTGATTGGGTTTTAAGACACTGGCATCCCTTTTATATGATAGTTTACTGTTTCAGTTGATGAAATAATCTGTCTTAAAATATTAAGCAAAAAAAATGACATGATGCCCCCTGTTCTGTCACTAGTATGGTCATATGATGGCATGTACCCACCGGATTATATACCTGGTGTATACAGATAAAATTTACCTTGCTCTATTAATGGAAAAGATTCTTAGGCAATAGGCATGCAATT